>NW_020175631.1:705932-801997 GCF_003031525.2 Neophocaena asiaeorientalis asiaeorientalis | reverse complement strand
TCATTTTTTTCCTTTTTTTTTTTTTTTTTTTTTTTTTTTTTTTTTTTTTTTTTTTGCTATTGAGTTGTATGAGTTCTTTATATATTTTGTATATTAACTCCTTATCAGATATATAATTTGCAGATAGTTTCTCCCATTCAGTTTATTGCCTTTTCATTTTGTTGATGGTTTCCTTTGCTGTGCAGAAGCTTTTTAGATTGATGTAGTCTCACTTATTTATTTTTGCTTTTGTTGCCATTGCTTTTGGATGGAAAAGATGGAAATGGCCATCTTTATTATTTATTTTTATTTTTATTAAAACAAAAATTTTAGTGAACCTGGTAGCAATATAGTGATATCTCATTGTAGTTTTAATTTGAATTCTCTGGATCACTAACGAGTTTAAACACTGTTTCAAATGTTTATTGGTAATGTAGATATCTTGCAGAGTACAAGACATTGCCTATTTTATTTTAGTTTATATTTTTCTTACTGATTTCTAGGAGTTCTTTAGACATTTTGGATATCAGCCCTTTATACGTTATATGTATGAGTTTACAAATCTCCTATTATTTGGCTTGCTTTTTCACACACTTAATGATGCTCTTGTATAAATGGAAATACCAAATTTAGTGTATTCCAGTTCATCATTCTTTTCTTTATGACTTATATTGCTTTTGCTGTATTTAAGAAATTTTTACCTATCCCAAGGCCATAAAGATAGTATTCTGTTTTATTCTCTAGGGGATTTGTTCACCAACTGAGATTGAAAGTACCCTCACCTATAGTGTTTATTTCCTTTTTTCTTTGAAAAATTATTATGAAATGGTACATTATTATCTACTACATTCAGTAGCACCCGCCCTTTAAGAAAATGTATTTTTATGCGTAAGAATCTTTTTATTATGTGTGAAGTAGAGACCTTAATAAAAATAACTTATAGTCTATCAGTTTAAAAGATATATTAAGGCTTTAAAATCAGGGAAAAGTATTATGTCAGCAATGGTAATTTTTCCTTTTACGTATCTACTCAACAAAAGTATCAAAGTTCTTTAATTCTTAAAGCTTAGTCATGCTACTTCCCCTCTGGTTTGAAATTCTAGGTGGAAAAGCTGTTTATAAATGATACAAAATGAAGGCTAAATAAATATTCTTGTATTATTTTTCATGCAGAACAGTAACTGTAGAAGATTAAGCAATTATCCACTCATGGTAGAATTAGGTAGACATACTTAAAGCTAAATTTAGAAACTTAGCTACAAAATGATGTTTTGTATGACATTCAAAAGCTGGATGAAGGAGGCAGTAAAATCTCTTGCCTTAAGAAACATGTGTTGCTGTGAAACATGATAAGGGGAAGGGTGCCAAAGTAAGTTTATGAGTGATCTTATCATCTCCCCAACTAAGAGACTGTGGTCAATTTCAAGAGAGGGATTCTAGAGTTAGAAAAAGGCAGAATTCCTTCATCTAGATTTTACAATGAAATTGTCATGAATAAATCCATCATAGATTGAAAAATGAAAAGAAAATATGGATGAAAATGACTACGTTCTATAAAATACAAAGGCTGAGTAAATATATGTAAGAAAGAAATACTTCATTAAAACAAGATAGGGCTTCCCTGGTGGCGCAGTGGTTGAGAGTCCACCTGCCGATGCAGGGGACACAGGTTCGTGTCCCGGTCAGGGAGAATCCCACATGCCGCAGAGCAGCTGGGCCCGTGAGCCATGGCTGCTGAGCCTGCGCGTCCGGAGCCTGTGCTCCGCAACGGGAGAGGCCACAGCAGTGAGAGGCCCGCGTATTAAAAAAAAAAAAAACAAGATTAAAGAAAGGAGGATGAAAAAGAATGTTCAGTTTGAAGAAATATTTGGACTTGGAATATTTTGCCTATGTTTTCTAAATGTACTTAACAGAGGAATAGAAAGAGTAGAAATCCTTTGAAAAATAAAAGCATTGTAAACTGTAAAAAGGATGGGACTAAGAAGTTGTTTTAGACTTCTCTAAAGAAGGCTATCTTTTTTTTTTCCCCAAGTGTATTAAGGGAAGAAATATTTGACAGTGCTCCATGACCTGACCTTGGCCATATTCTATGTCCAGGGTATGGAGACATGAAGGCGGTAAAGTTATCATCTAATAAATGTTTAAATTGCCTGATTTATGCATAGCATATACTTGCTGTTCGTAGACACACTGGCTCTCATGCCTGCTGCTATAGTAAACTGCAGAGACTACTCAGTATTGAAGACTTGTTGACTAATTACGTTATTGACTCATTGTCCGAAATGCATCATAAGCAAAATGAGAATGCCAAGTGAATTTGCTTTTATTAATTTTGGAAAAGGAAAAAGCTACTCTGTACCAGTACTGTTCAGATTTGGTCTTTCATAAATGGCAGAGTGCCCACACATGATAAATACAGAAAATCAGACTGTTGTCAGTCCACAATGTGGTAAATACAGAAAATCAGAGTACAACCATTTGACAAAGTACTGTACAGTAAGTCCCCTACATATGAACCTTCAAGTTTCGAACTTTCAAAGATGCGAATGTGCGTTTGCATGTCCGGTCACGAAAGTTCACGTGTCTGGCATATATTGTCACGTGCTTACATTCTCTACAAGTGGTTGTGCCTTTTTGTACTTTACTGTACAGTCCTGTATAGAGTACAGTATCTTTATTTCAAGCTAGATCTGCAAGAGGATGACTTCATTGAACTCCTTGCTGTGCAACATGAGGAGCTTACTGATGAAGACCTGATGGAATTGGAGGCCCAGAGAAAGGAAGAAGAGAGACAAGAGGAAGAAGAAGTAACTGAAGAACCGAAGAGATTCACAACGCAGGAAATGGCAAGGGGGTTTTCTTTATTTGAGGAGGCACTGTTAGTTTTTGAGGCACAGGACCCAAATGCAGAATGGTACACGAAGGTTGCAGCAGCCGTTCACAATGCAATCTAGTGCTACCGTGTCATCTATGATGAGAAAAAAAGAGCTACTATCCAGACATCACTGGATCGTTTTTTCAAGAGGGTAGATAGAATTGAATCCAGCAAGGAACCAGAACTTTTGCCATCAACGTAGGGCATGAGTGAAATTGCAGCTTGCCCTCAATCTCCTATAGCTGACGATCCTTCAGCTCTACCATCTCCCACCTCCTCTCCCTCCTCCAGTCAGTAACTCTTCTTGCCTGTTCACTCGATGCCAGCCCCTGGATGCCAGCTGTTGCGCTGTACTACTGTACTTTTCAAAGTACTATACTGTAAGATTAAAAATGTTTTCTTTATTTTTGGTGTTTGTTTTTTATGTATTATTTGTGTGAAAAGTATTATAAACCTAGTACAGTACAGTACTATATAGCAGACTGTGTTAGTTGCGTACCTAGGCTAACTTTGTTGCACTCACAAACAAATTAGACTTAATGAACGTGCTCTCGGAACGGAACTCGTTCGTATGTAGGGGACTTACTGTAATGTCAACTGAATCTAATGTTAAGAAATTTGGGATTGAATTTTGTATGGCTGAGTTGTTAATTTTCACGTACCTAGAAATTCACTTTTATTATATGTTACAAAAATAAAACAAACAAAACACTTGTCCTTCACCACTGATCATTTGAAAAGGATTAGTCTATACCACTCTGGCCTCAAATTCCCTCCATGGTGAATGACAAATAGTTGAAGTCAGGCAACACTACCTGCTGGGACAAATAATCCTTTCTCTTCTCTTCTCCCTCCCTCTCCCCCAAATTGAGTTGAAAATTGAAGGCCAGTTTAAGCAATTTTTATTGAACAGGCACAATCTCCCAATGTCTCTAAAGCATTCCTGAGGTTTCTAAAATAAATAATAAAAATTTTTTTAAAGTGCCCACATTTGTGGGACAGATGCATCTGGTTGAGTCCAATATGTGTAAAAATAGATGTGTACTCACTGTGTTTCAATGGAAAGAACTTGAGCCAAGCTTTCCTGGATTCTAATCCTGACTCTACCACTCCCTAGCCATAATCCATCAACACACTTAACTCCTCTAAGCATAATTTCTTTATGTATAAGACACAAAGTACAAAATATACACCTCGCAGTGCAAAGATTAAATGTATGTAATTAATACACCTATCTCAGTGCCAGTAAAATAGTATGTTATTAATAAAGTCATTATTTTCATTTCTCACAGGAAAAGTGGGAATTGGTTAAGACTCTAAAGAAAGCGTAGTATTGGCTAAGCCTTAAAAAACATGGAAAAGTTAGCAAGGCAAATAAGACAAAAGAGACTAGTATGAACATAGCTGAGAGGCATGAGGTAAGAAGATGATTTTTAAGACATTACCGGCAGCTCTACTGGCAGGAGCATAAAGATCAAGGAGGAAATACCAAGTGCTGGGCTAAGGAGGTAAGCAAGGCGTCGGGTCACATAGTGTCTTGCTTAGTACACTCATAGGCAAGGAATTTTCTCTTTAGGTGGGACATTTATAACGTGAGTGTGTGGACCCCTACCTCCTATGCACCACCCCCGTGGAACATGGAGGGATACTTGAATGAACGCCAGAGTTTCAGGGATACCCTGAAGTTTCACACATTTTATGGCTATGATCATATATGAAATTTTTGAGAAAAAAAGTACCCCATGGCTTCTAACAAGCTTGTAACTATTGGTTTAGAAAATAGGAAGTCACTGAATAGATTTAAAGTGGGACAGAAGTGCTAAGTGTAAAAGACATGGTCATGGTTAGCTTTTGGATGGTAGTTAATTCGGGTAGAGGCATGAAGCTGATGTGAGAATTCCACTTGTAGGGTGGAATCTAAGTCTTTTATCCCTAGCTCCCAGCACACAGACTGCCCCATAGTGCCCATGTTTCTCCAACATTCAATAAATATTTGAACAAAGGAGAAGACTAAAAGCAGGAGGAACAGTTAGAAGGTTCATGCAATTATCTAGTCAGAGACATGATAAGTGTCTAGAATTAAAGAGTGATAATTGGGATGGAGAAAAGGTGACAGATTTGAGAGACACTTTAGAGGTAAATTGGCAAGACTCAGGAACTGATTGATTGGCTGTGAGGGAGGAATTAAGAATGATTTCCTGGTTTATAGATTGGATGATGGATGCTGGTGCCATTCTATGCCTTGCTTTAAAGGCAGTTATCTTATACTGCCTTATATTATATTACCTTGAACATACCATATCTTCTCTTGAAGACTGTAGGTTTCTAGAAAGTTTTTTTTTTTTAATTTTTATGGTATTCTCAATAGTAGTTGGTTTAGCCATGTCCAGCTAAGAAGTACTCAGGAAATATCTTTAAAAAAATTAAAGATGCCGTAGAGGGTATAGTTCAATTTCTAGAGCCTATAGGAACGATTACCTTTTGTATCCCATCTTCAACCTTTCTGCCAGTTTTGGCCTCACAAGAGTTTTCAGTTAATGTGAGGAAACAGGAACCTCTCATAGAATGGGAGTGAAAAGCTGAACAGTATGACTGACTGTGCTTTGTAAATAGTGAAGTAGGAGAGGTCGGATAGGTAGGGTTTAGGAGTTCCTAGTAGAGACTCAAAAAGAGCCGTTTCTCACTGAGCTGTTTTATAGTTTGACTTCTGATTTCATTTGGAAAGTTCTGCTTCTGAAGCAGGTAGGGAATGAAACCCTCTGACAAAGAGGTATATTTTCACAGAACAGATACAGAGAATTTAGGGGGATATTTTCATGGTGGCTGTGTTATATATCTTGAAAATGATTTCAGTGATGTACTAAGTTAGCACATTGCATGCATTTCCTCAAAAAGACATAGTCCACTGCTGGTTAGGTATAGTTCAAAGGTTAGTGCCCTGATAGTATAGAAAGACGGTATGGTGAAGTGGAAAGGACAGTGGTTCTAGTGACAGAAAGACCTAATTTCAGTTTCCTTCCATTGGCATTTTCATTGTGTGACCTTGAAAAAGATGTCTGATTTTTCTGAGAAATAGTAACCATTAGTCCCTGAAAATAGGAGTAACAATAATAGTTACTATATTATGAGCAACGTAATGTGCCTATAACTGTTCTTACTGCTTTAAGTTATTAACTTAATTCACCCTAACAGCAAATCCATGAGATAGATGATATCATTATCCTCAGTTTACAGATATGTAAATGGAGGCTTCAAGGAATTAAGTAACTGCTAGATAATACAAGGAACAAGTGGCAAGGAAAGCATTTACCCTGGCACTCTGGACCCAGGGCCTAAACTGTGTACCACTATAGACCTTATAGGACTGTAATGAAGGGAAATAATTAATGGAAAATCTTAGAAAACATTGGACAAACATTTGATTCAATATTTTCAGTGGTAATACTAACATGACAGATTTTCAGGGAGAACTGTGGATCTTAGTACAACTTATAACATTGGGTTTTTTAAAGGAAAAATTAATCTTGAACCTCAAATAATTAGCTTGCTCATTAATTTTTGGATCACATTTGTATATAAGATAGAGATTTTCTGTACCAAAAACTGGGGAAAAGGCCTTTCTGCACAGGTATTATAGCTGTACATGGGGCTTCAGTCCCTCTTGCCTATTTCCTTCTCACACATTTTTGAGACTCTTTCCAAATTCTTTGTGGAAAGAGGAGAACTGGGCAAAAGTGTAAGTTATCTCTGATCTTCACAAAGTCTTGTGAAGAAAAGTAAGTTCACCTTTTGGAGGATCTTGAATTCTTTGTCAGATGGCTTCAAATGACTTTGTCAGATGACTCCAAAAACAAATGACTTTGTCAGATGACTCCAAAAACCATTCTTCCAGTCACACATTGATATTAATTCTACAACCAGCAGCATATTTAAAACAAAGTTGAGGCTTTAGGCCAGAAATAATTTTAAGACCTTGAAGATAATAAAAATAGAGGTAGTCCCTAGTAACATGGGAGGGGCTTGTTTAGATAAAGTGGGAAGGGATATCCCTCCAGTGAGGTGTCAGTTGAGTTCAGAATCAGAAGAAAGAAGCAGTCTTTGGAAGATCTGGTTAATCTCCTTGGCAGCAGCCCTGGAGTGTGTTCAGCAGAAAGATCTGAGAAGACCCTCTGAATAAGTGTTTTTGGAAGGAACTATTTTTATTCCTGTAAATTTTTATTTTTAATAAACAATTCACATATCTCTTATGTGTATTAAAATTTTTAAACCACTACTACATTCAGGGAAAATTAAAGGAGACCAAGTTCTCCTGCCGAGTATTCTTATCCTCCTTGAATTACCAGAGAACATGGACTTTGGGTCATACAGACTTACATTCAAAACTTGAGAAAGTTACCCAAGATTCATCCAAAATTTTTTTCCGTATGTTTAATGCAGAAAACAGTAGGACCAGTTAATAGGATTGTTGTGAGGACTAAGTGAAACAGTGTAAACTTTTCTTAGTAAGTTGGGTACTTTGCACGTTCTCAATAGATAGTAGGTAGCGTGAGTGGTAAGTTAAGAAAGGCAGACTGGAAAAAGATCAAGAAAAATTGTATTCTACGAAAATCATTTACTTTTGTGTTGGAATCTGAGAACTGTTTTTGCTAGAATTTTGAAACATTATAACATTTTATTGGTGCACAGATTGCACTTCAATACAAATTAGATGTTAATTCAACAAACTTTATTTAGTAGGATTAACTCAGAAAATAACTGCAGAGTAATGCCCCAAAGCTATGACAGTGCACAAATACCCTGTTTAAAATTGAAACTCCAGGGCTTCCCTGGTGGCGCAGTGGTTGAGAGTCCGCTTGCAGATGCAGCGGACATAGGTTCGTGCCCCGGTCCGGGAAGATCCCACATGCCGCGGAGCGGCTGGGCCCGTGAGCCATGGCCGCTGAGCCTGCGCGTCCGGAGCCTGTGCTCCGGCAACGGGAGAGGCCACAACAGTGAGAGGCCCAAGTACTTGAAAAATAAAAAAAAAAAAAAAAAAAAATTGAAACTCCAGTCTTAGCACAGAAACTAACAGCTATGAGTGATAGCTATTTTGCTCCAGATGCTTTACACCTATTTTCTCTTTCAGTTAGCACAATTGTCCCCTGAGATAGGTATTCTTATTCCATCATTCAGGTGGGGACACTCAGGCACTAATAATTTAAGTTACTTACCTAAAGCCATGTAGTTAGATGCAGTGCCAAAATTTGAGTATAGATGTCTCTGTCTCCAAACACCAGTCTTTATTCCAGAAAAATGCAGAGAAAAAACAGAGTTTTATGTTAATTATCTGTATATCTTAGGTTAAAACTATTTTGAGACTTGACTTGTACTAACTTGAATTAATTTTCCACTTGGATGTTAAAAGACAATCTTGGTTGTTTTTACGTTCATTATTTATGAGTAATTAAGGTTGCAAAGTTTTAAAATTAGGGAAGTACAACTTGTATGTCTTTGATGAGATAAACCAAAGGCAAATGCCTAACTAAAACCTGTTTATCCACTCCTCTAGTTTTAGAGCGTAAAGTGGCTTGTTTGACTGTCTTGCTAAGTCACTTGAATTGTGTAATGTGAAATCCCTCAAATAACATCATTCCAACTATCTACACCTGTCATTTTGCCTAATAAAACGTGTTTTGCTTTTTGAGATTCAGGGATAAAAATGGCTATAAGTCAGTAGAATGAAACTTCCCTCCACATTAAACAGGCGACTGTGAGCTGTTAATACTCAGGTCAAACTTTTGGTTTTTAATAGCTTGTCACTTCCTTGTTTAAGTGTGCCTTATTTCCACCAAAAGATTTTACTTGTACCCTGAAAATTAAAGAGACAGCCTTGGCTAATTCTTACCTGATGGAAGCAACAGCATTTTGTAAAATGAATAAGCTTTGAGTCCATATTCTGCTATTCTCCTTGAAGTGCCTGCAGGAATGATAAATATTATGTCCCAGAGCAAAAGCAGAAAAGTACAACAATGATCTTCTAGTTTGAAAAATTGAGTGAGGCTGCATCTACTCCTTCTCAAAATGGGATCACGTTAAATTTGGAAACAAATGGATTCCCAATCTAGGATGAAGTAAAGAGAAACCTCTTACATATACATTGAAAAGCCATTGTATATACGATGAGTCTTGGGCTTTTCAAAGTTGCAGGAAACATGATTGGATCCTTTGTGCTTCTCTTGAAAAGAATCAAAGGGCAGCTCTATTACTATGTAGAGGCACACTCCCAAGGACTGTTTAAAAATCTCCTCTCCAGCAGCTGAGCACTGCAGTCACTGACCTTGTATTTTAGACAGTGTTAGGGGAGAGAGAAACAAGAAAAAAAGAGAAAAGGGAGCTTCTGCGTTGAATGAATGATGAATGTGTTTAAAGTGAAATGAACATGTCTCCACTGTCCTCTACATTTTCCCAAATGTGTTTCTTTGTTTTGAAGCCAAAAGCAGTAACTTGGCTAAACAGTGAGTCATGTTGAATTAAATAATATTTAGATAAAATAACTGTCTCTTTAGGAAAACATCTCTATATTTCTTTTTTCATAAAGTCTGGTTCTTTAGATTTGAGATTTTGTGGTATACAGTTTATTGTAATTTTTTCCTGTGTGCAAATGAAAATGGGTTTAAAGATGCATCAAGTGAAAGCAAAGTTCAAGAATTTTGGTAGTGGGAGGAGCTGGATTGTCAATTTCCAAATACTCTGTTTTACTGGAAGTTGTGGGTGGTCTTCCATCATTCTGAAAGAATCTAGAGATAGAAAAATTTTGGCAATACATAGCTGTTTTCCAGTTAGTGATAATTGGTATTTCTTTCCTTGTCTAGTTCAACATTTTGTTATATGTAGTGCAACCAGATTCTGGTATGAGAATATATTTAAATCATAGAGGTCTGTAGAGAAAGTTTGCGCAGCCTGATTCTTGATTAAAGAGTAATTACAGTTCTGTAAACTGACAGAATGTTGAATTGAGCCATCAGTATTATCGGTTTCTTATTTCTAATTTAACACATCATGAAGAAGAATGTTAATAAGTTGAATTTTTTCCAAGACTTCTGTCCATGCATCTATGCGGGCATCTTATAGTTTAGTTATACAAAATGTTTTATTCTACTTTATTCACTTAATATTGTGTCATAAAATAATCTCACTCTTGAAAATTCTTTAATAGTAGAATAGTCTTTGTAAAACTTACAAGTTATCATGTAATGTGCTTTCTCAGATTTTTTCATTGGTGCCCCAAGCAACTTTGAAAAAATTCAAGCACTTTGGTTTGATATACAAGGAATTTGCATCTTTACAGGTTACTTGTGTGACAACCGAGAAATTTGAATTTTTGCATGTTGGTTGATTCCCTGATTCTGCCCACCCAAATCCTCTTTCTTATCAACTCTAAAAACTTCTAAATATATTTGAATCTTTCATCTCAGTGTTTCGACACAAGCTCTTTCTTCTCCCTGGAAAATGCTTATCTCTTTATTAAGTCATGTTTATCCTTCAGGTCACAGCTTATATGACACTCACAGAAGCTTTTTCTGACCCCTGATGTAAAGCAGCTGCCCTTGCTTGAAGCACTTATCTTGTCTTTTACCATACTTTGTGCATTTATTTCTGTGTATTAATTTAATAGAGTGGCTCAACTAAGGTTTGTTGAATGAAGAAATAAGGTCAAGTGCTTCCTTCTTTTTAAGATTTTCTTGTTATTTCCAGAAAGACTTAATCTTCCTTCCTCAATGTCCCCTTAATTTCCTGAGTCATCTTCTTGTACTGCAATTGTTTGTGTACCTCTATCGATGACTATCCATTTTGAAGGGAAACACCAAGAATTTTCATCTTTTAACTGGCCTCTGGCTCATTTACTATCTATTGAATGATTGAATAAATATATACCTCAAAGAATATTTTAATTTTGTGAAGAGCCTGCTGTATTTTTTTAAAATGTAAGCTTTATATCATAGGGAACTGGCATGAAGGGTCAGAGAACTTTATGGGGGTGAGATGGGACAAGAGACCTCACTCAGCACAAGGTATCTCCTACTACTCTTGCTCTAATCAAGTTTGCTAACTAGAAGTTCCCACTGGAGGGCCACAGGTATCCAAAGAAAGTTTTATTGAAAGCATAGAAAATCAATAAATAGTATAAATGTTGTGATAGACAAGTGTTAAATGCTACTATAAGAATCTTTCCATATGATGGTTTGTGTGGGGAATGGTTCACATTGGGGATTAGAGTGGGGGAGTGGGGTCTATTGTATTCTCTCTGCCCTGGGATTTTTCTGGTGTGTTACAAAATGTGAGCTCTTCACCTCTCCCCACTGCAAACAGCTGAGTCTGAGGTATTGTCTCCTTACCTACTGTTCTTACCTTGGACCCACTGTTTTTGAATAACTTGCCCCAAAGCAGCTTTTCCAGAAGTGTCAAGAGCTCTAGAAAGGAGGTGTCAGATGAAGTGTTTCCTCCTCCACAAGTTTATCTCCCTTGTTTACATCTTAAGTGGACACTCTTAAGCTGCAGTCTTCCTGACAGTAGGAATGTCACTGGTAATGACAGCTCAGCTCATCCATGCTATCCTCTACAGCTTAGCAATAGGTTCAGATTTGGTTCTACTTTCCAGAAGTTACTTCCTTCTAATTTAAAGACTCTCAAGACATCTTAGCTATCCCCTAATTGTATATTCTCCATATTCTGAGATAGACTCCAGCCACCATTTGCCACATACATGGAGCCAAAGATTGGAATCTAACATCTTTTTTTTTTTAGAATTTTTTTTAATTTTATTCTTTTTAATTGAATTTTATTGAAGTATAGTTGGTTTACAATGTTGTGTTAATTTCAGGTATACAGCAGAGTGATTCACTTTTGGTTTTGATTGCATTTTGTTTGGTTTTTGGCCGTGCCTCATGGCATGCAGAATCTTAGTTCCCTCACCAGGGATGGAACCCATGTCCCCTGCAGTGGAAGAACGGAGTCCTACCACTGGACCACCAGGGAATTCCTGGCATCTAACATCTTTGAAGCCAGCTTTCATGTCTCCCAAGTAAGCTTAGAGGAAGGGAAGTCAGAATTTATAATTCTCTGGTTGATTGAATCACACAACACAAATGGAATGTGCTTTAGGTAGGGAGAAAAAAAGCTTTGGTTTTTGGTTTAGCCTCTTTTCCAGAAAGGACACAGTTGTATTACTGTGTATTACATATTGCTAAGATAGATTTTTAGAGAGTTCCTTTCTTCTTATCATTTTTATAGTAATATGAAGTATTACATTAGCTTTACAGATATTTTACAATAGTAGATAAAACTTATAAACAGTTAAAAAGGAATTATTTTCATGGACATTTTTATCGCTGCAGGGAACATTGGAGATCATTCTGGTTAATAAATAATCTCATTCCTCCTTTTATTTTGTAGATGTAAGACTTAAGGTGGGGGGAAATAGAAGGGGGGGAGTGATTGAGTGAATGGGGGCAAACGAAGCCCTGTATCAACAAATGATGGAACAAGAACTTCAGCCCCAGTTGGCTCATTCCAAAACTGGGCCTTTCTCCCCATACACCTTACCTTTTAATAGTAATAAATTATTATCATAAAAACCTTAATTTAAAAAATTGGATAGCATTTTTTTTCTCACTTTATTGGTTCATGCTCATAATTTATTTTTTGAATCTTATTTATTTTATATACAGCAGGTTCTTACTAGTTATCTATTTTATACATATTAGTGTACATATGTCAATCCCAATCTCCCAATTCATCCCACCACCACCAAACCTGCCACCACTTTCCCCCACTGGTGTCCGTACGTTTGTTCTCTACATCTGTGTCTCTATTTCTGCCCTGCAAACCAGTTCCTCTGTACGATTTGTCTAGGTTCCACATATATGCGTTAATATATGATATTTGTTTTTCTCTTTCTGACTTACTTCACTCTGTATGACAGTCTCTAGATCCATCCATGTCTCTACAAATGACCCAATTTCGTTCCTTTTTATGGCTGAGTAATATTGCATTGTATATATGTACCACGTCGTTATCCATTCGTCTGTCAATAGGCTTTTAGGTTGCTTCCATGACCTGGCTATTGTAAATAGTGCTACAGTGAACATTGGGGTGCGTGTGTCTTTTTGAATTATGGTTTCCCAGTAGTGGGATTGCTGGGTCATATGGTAATTCTATTTTTAGTTTTCTAAGGAACCTCCATAGGCTGTATCGATTTACATTCCCACCAACAGTGCAAGAGAGTTCCCTTTTCTCCACACCATCTCCGTTTCTTGTTTGTAGATTTTCTGATGATGCCCATTCTAACTGCTGTGAGGTTTCTCTGTTTTTCTTGATGAGTCTGGCTAAAGGTTTATCAATTTTGTTTATCTTCCCAGAGAACCAGCTTTTAGTTTTATTGATCTTTGCTATTGTTTTCTTTGGTTCTACTTCATTTATTTCTGCTCTGATCTTTATGATTTCTTTCCTTCTACTAACTTTGGGTTTTGTTTGTTCTTCTTTCTCTAGTTCCTTTAGGTGTAAGGTTAGACTGTTTATTTGAGATTTCTCTTGTTTCTTGAGATAGGCTTGTATTGCTATAAACTTCCCTCTTAGAATTGCTTTTGCTTCATCCCATACGTTTTGGATCATCATGTTTTCATTGTCATTTGTCTCCAGGTATTTTTTTATTTCCTCTTTGATTTCTTCAGTGATCTCTTTGTTGTTTAGTAACGTATTGTTTAACCTCCATCTGTTTGTGTTTTTTATGTCTTTTTTCCCTGTAATTGATTTCTAATCTTATAGTGTTGTGGTCGGAAGAGATGCTTGATATAATTTCAGTTTTCTTAAATTTACCAAAGCTTGATTTGTGACTCAAGATGAGAACTATCCTGGAGAATGTTCCATGGGCACTTGAGAAGTAAGAGTAATCTGATGTTTTTTGGATGGAGGGTCCTATAAACATCAATTAAATCTATCTGGTCTACTGTGTCATTTAAAGCTTGTGTTTCCTTATTGGTTTTGTGTCTGGATGATCTGTCCATTGGTGTAATTGAGGTGTTAAAGTCCCCCACTATTATTGTGTTACTGTCGATTTCCTCTTTTATAGCTGTTAGCAGTTGTATTGAGGTGCTCCTACGTTGGGTACATATATTTTTTTAATTGTTATATCTTCTTCTTGGGTTGATCCCTTGATCATTATGTAGTGTCCTTCCTTGTCTCTTGTAACATTCTTTATTTTAAAGTCTATTTTATCTGATATGAGTATTGCTACTCCAGCTTTCTTTTGATTTCATTTGCATGGAATATCTTTTTCCATCCCCTCACTTTCAGTCTATATGTGTCCCTAGGTCTGATATGGGTCTCTTCCAGACAGCATATATATGGGTCTTGTTTTTGTATCCATTCAGTGAGACTGTGTCTTTTGGTTGGAGCATTTAATCCCTTCATGTTTAAGGTAATTATTGATATGTATGTTCCTATTACCATTTTCGTAATTGATATGGGTTTGTTTTTGTAGGTCCTTTTCTCCTCTTTTGTTTCCCATTTAGAGAAGTTCCTTTAGCATTTGTTGTAGAACTGGTTTGGTGGTGCTGAATTCTCTTAGCTTTTGCTTGTCTGTAAACTTTTGATTTCTCCATCAAACCTGAATGAGATCCTTGCCGGGTAGAGTAATCCTGGTTGTAGGTTCTTCCCTTTCATCACTTTAAATGTATTGTGCCACTCCCTTCCGGCTTGTAGAGTTTCTGCTGAGAAATCAGCTGTTAACCTTATGGGAGTTCCTTTGTATGTTATTTGTCATTTTTCCCTTGCTGCATTCAATAATTTTTCTTTGTCATTAATTTTTGTCAGTTTGATTACTGTGTGTTGCGGTGTGTTTCTCCTTGGGTTTATGCTGCCTGGCACCCTCTGTTCTTCCTGGACTTGGGTGGCTATTTCCCTTCCCATGTTAGGGAAGTTTGCAACTATAATCTCTTCAAATATTTTCTCTGGTCATTTCTCTCTCTCTTCTCCTTCTGGGACCCCTATAAAGTGAATGTTGTTGCGTTTAATGTTGTCCCAGAGGTCTCCTTGGCTGTCTTCATTTCTTTTCATTCTTTTTTCTTTATTCCGTCCTGTGGCAGTGAATTCCACCATTCTGTCTTCCTGGTCAGTTATCCGTTCTTCTGCCTCAGTTACCCAGCTGTTGATCCCTTCTAGTGTATTTTTCATTTCAGTTCTTGTATTGTTCATCTCTGTTTGTTCTTTAATTCTTCTAGGTCTTTGTTAAACATTTCTTGCATCTTCTCAATCTTTTCCTCCATCTTTTTCCGAGGACCTGGATCATCTTCACTATCATCATTCTGAATTCTTTTTCTGCAAGGTTGCCTATCTCCACCTCATTTAGTTGTTTTTCTGGGGTTTTATCTTGTTCCTTCATCTAGTACCAAGTCCTCTGCCTTTTCATTTTGTCTATCTTTCTGTGAATGTGGTTTTCTTTCCACACGCTGCAGAATTGTAGTTCTTCTTGTTTCTGCTCTCTGCCCTCTGGTGGATCCATGCTCATAATTTTTAATTCACTAAAATTAAAAGGTCATAAAACTCAATATAACAGAATAAAGGGAAAGAGTGTGAACGAACAAAGAACTTTGTCTCATATTTTGAGGCAGTTTCAGATGCAAAACTATACAGAAAACAGTGTGGGCCTTAGCAAGTCATACAGTATAGTCCCCCACCCCCCAATCCATGGCATTTTAAACCATTTCAAATCATCTTTCAGGCAGCCTTTAAGAGAAGAGAAAATTCAAAGGGAAATCGAGCAAATCTCAGCAGATCTGAGACCTGACATCAAGAGACCTGATCAACAAAGTCTTTATGAAGCAGTCCAATTTAAATTACATCGAAATTACTGCTTGAGTTATGAGTAGGAGTTAGAAAAAGGTAGGAAGAGTCCTCTCAGCAAGAGGAATAAAATGTAGAAAGACCCTAAGGCAGAAAGGAGGAAGGCAAGTTTCAAGATGTGAAAAGGTCAGAAGGGTGAGAACACAAACAAAATATCCAAATAGTGATGACTGAGATTTTCTAGTGAGGTCATCTTGAGCCAGATTATAGCAGGCCTCAAAGGCCATGTTAAGAATTTTGGATTTTGTTCTAAAAGTAATGGAAAATCATTCAAGACAGGAAGAGAAAGCTTAAAATTAGAATAATCATTTAAACCATGAATCTTTTGAGAGTGTAAAGGGGACACTATTGATAATTACACTGGTAAAACAGCCCAAAGCTGGGCTGTTTGTGGCAAGCCAGGATGAGAATCATCTTTAAAAGCTCTTATATATTGGTTAATTTGCCCTCTGATGCAGTGCCTGGGAGATACATACTGTATTCACTGTTGTCCTTCCCTGGCCAGACTCACTGAATAGAACTGTTTTCCTTTTTCTTTCTTTCATCCATTTGGCAGTTTGCTTCCACTTAGCCAATCATGCCCATCCATCAAAAACATAGAAAATGTGGAACCATTTACCTCTTACATGAAGCTATATCTGACTCTCTGATCTCACTCTCATGCAGCTTTTCTTGGACTTGATCTGATGATTTAATGAGAAGAGCATCACTGAGAATTTGATTATTCTCAAGTTGTTTGGAGTATGTTCTCCTCTCCCCACCCCACCTCACCCCCTGCTCCTCAAATTGGCAAAGAAAAAATTTGAGAGACTGAGGCATTTCTTATACTATATTTGGCACTGCACAGACTCATGGGCAGGTCAAGAACATAGTAAAAACCCAATAAATAAGTGTTTAAATTGTCCGTCTTATTTGAAAAACAAAAGGGTGTCTGATAGAGTTCACAGATTAAGGAACCCACCTTGCTTTGAATCCTGGCTCTAGCCTCTTCTTTTCTTTCCTATGTGATCTTGGTTAGATTGCTCAAATGAACTGAATTTTAGCTTCCTTAAATGTGGAACAGGAATGATATTAAAGCCTAACAAAGAGGTTTTAAATGCAAATTAAACAGGTGTTTTAAGCACCTAGAACAGTTACTCCTGCTGTTAGACCCACAAGTGATAGCTATTTGGGTCTATTATTTTTGAGCAAATGTGCTTTTACTACATTCCTTTTGGTGTCTCTTTGCCTTAGGAATTAGGAACTGCAGTGTCAGCCTGCTGAAGTTTCACTGGTCTTATCTTTATCTGCCTGTTTGTCCTAAAGGGATAGGTGAAGTTCAGTTTCTAAGCCACTTTCAAGATAGTGAGCCTCAGGGAGAGGATGGGTCATTTAAGCCCACTCTACTTAAAATTCTTCTGAGATAAGACATTCAGGAGAGGAAATTATCCTGTCAGTAGCAATGTCTCCAAAGTAAAAGACATGCTAAGGATTTACTTTAAAATCTGTAGGTGTGCATTCTGCCAGAGGGAGAGCTGAGGTTTATGGTGAGGAAACTGTCATGGTGGGCTTAGCCAAACAAAATAACAGAATGTAAGTCAAGATTTGGAATTGTCGTAGGGGCCTTGTATGTTCATATTAGTGTCCTGTTTTGTGAGCAGATGTCTAGCCTGCCTTGATAAGGGCTTAATAAAGATGTATTGAATATATAAATTAATAACATATCGGGGTACATGTGTCCTTTTGAATTATGGTTTTCTCAGGGTAAAAGCCCAGTAGTGGGATTCCTGGGTCATATAGTAGTTCTATTTTTAGTTTTTTTAAGGAACCTCCATACTGTTCTCCATAGTGGCTGTATCAACTTACATTGGCACCAACAGTGCAAGAGGGTTCCCTTTTCTCCACAGCCTCTGAGGCACACTCACTCACTTGGTTATTCCTGCACTCCTTCCACACGTCTATTCTGAGTAGCTGCTCTGTGACAGGGCCCATGACATTAACATCCCTTGATTTCCAAACCATGCTTTCTCTCTCTGTGACAACCTTCACAGCAGGGGCCCAGGAGATGGGACAGTCTTCAGATGTGGTAGACACTTGGTCTTCATTAATTTTGCTATTTAATAAATAGTGTCTGATGGCAGAAGATGACCTTGTTGCTTTCCTGCTTTGTAGCTTCCCAAGGCTCACAAATGTCCTTAGAACAAAGTAGAAGCCTCTTATGTTGGTACTCAAAGCCTTTGTGATAGGGATCCTGCCTCTCCAATATTTTCCAGAACTTCTTAACTCATCTTGTGGTCCCTAAAAATAAAATATTGAAGTAATGCCAAAAAAAATTTAATTAATTAATAGCACATCATGAACTTTAAATATAATTAATAAGCCACCATTGCATATGCTTCTCATAAAGAGACCCCTGGGGATTGATTTTCAATCAAGTAATCTTTTGCTTGTTTTTGAAACTTATAAAAGTCCAAAGATAATACAGTATTCTGAGGGAATGTGTTCCCTAATCAGTAGTTTAACAGATATATATTATTCATAAAAGAGAACTCTAGACTCTCCACCTTCCTCCACCAAGATCACATTTTCGAGCACATTAATAAGTTCTCACTGACTTAGTCACCTCAGAAATCTTAAGATCACTAACAGAGAACAAAGGTTAATTCTTAATATGGTTAGGGATAGAGTGTTAATTACAGACAATATATTCTGTATATTAAACTATGTTGTAATTGCTATAGCAGTGTGTTGACTATATTCAAGTGGTCCCAGAAGCTTATGTTGCGAGGGTTTATATTTGGGGGGAACTTATTTTTCTCCCAGCCCTGGTTAAATTCTCAAGGCTCACAATAGTTTCCATACAAAGGTAAGCCCATGTCAATACATGAATTTCAGGTAAGCATATAATGCTACAAATTTTCCCTCAGGGAACACTGCCATGGAAGACATTACAGTAATTTTCCACCCTAGAACGCTACAATAATGTGGATTTCAGGATAGAAGCATGTAGTATTTTTTTTAATACTGTTTCCCAGGAGATTTTCCCAAGGATTTAGAGACCTACACTGCCCTTTGTGGGGCCGCTGCATTTTCTAATACTGCATACTCTCAAAGTTCCTTCTCAGTCAGTTGAGCATGTCCGGAGAAATAGCTCAACTAGCTGTACCTCCAATGCTGTGAAAAGAATGACATAATTATTAAGATGTAAAGAAATGTAGGACAGTGCCATTCTGTGACTTGTTTAGATGAGAGACCAATAATTGTGAGTTCCTTCTCTCACTATAGCCAAATCATTAAATCAGTCATTTTCTCTAACTGTAGCCAAATTATTGAATCATTCATTGACTTAAGTTGCATCTGCATTAAACCAAAAATGATGGATTATTCAGTCATTCTCTTTATAGATAAAAATCCTGGATGCTTTGAACTCATCTCTTTATTCTTTAAGAAAAAAAAAAGGTTCATTTTGATTTTTTTGTTTTTCCCAAGCCCCAGAGTTCAGCTATGGCTAACTACCAGCAATTTAAATAGCTTTTTAAAAAAATAGCCTTAGCTTCTAGGCTTCTAACAGAGGCACTTCTAAAGTAAATCTTCCTTGGTTAACAGCTGTCAGCTATCAATGAGCTATAGGTAATTAAATTTGAAGATAGCTTGATGGCCCAGAAAAAGAGATAAAATCCTTGGACCAGAAAGGTCTTAAGTTAATGCAGTTATTGCTCCCTCTGGTATTTGAATTAATGCAAGAAATTGATTACTTTCTAACGAAACAGGTAAAGAAGAGAACTGCCATTGTTTGTTACTTGCAAGTAAAATTTAGTTGAGACTGTTTTCCGAGCCCAGTTCACACTCTTGGTTTTATTTCAATATACATTGGGAAGAGAAGGCAAAAAAAAAAAAAAAAAAATTTTTTTTTTTTTAAATAGCCAGACTAAACAAACCATGGTAGAAAGAGTGAGAAGGTGTTAGGTGCTGTGAACACTGGAGAGATATTATCAGATATGATCAGTTAGTAAGGGTTTAAACAACAGGAAATGAAAACCTCAATTCAAAGTGCCTAAAAAAGAGCAAGGATTTTTTTAAAAAAAATCATATATAACAGAAGTAATCCTGTAGTAGAGCAGTTGTAGGGTTAGTGTAGACATTAAATGATTTCTAATAGAACTCAGCATTTTTCCTAAATTTCTGCTTGCCATTCTCAGATAGCAATCTTTTTGGTAGCAGCAACTGCTGAAAGTATTATATGCTCACTTACCAATGTCCAGAGGCAGAAAAAGAAATCACCTCTTTTTTGTGCCATTTTTAAGACCCAAGAAACCTCTTCTAGTAACCTTGCAGAAGGCTTCCCTCTAAATCTCATCGGCCAGAACTAGTCACATGGTCGTATTTTTAGTCACTCACTTGCTGGGGTATCCATTATGGTTGGCATATGGTTCCCTGCCAACAGGAAAGAGAAAGAAAATGTCTGTTAGACAGAGGGTCAGTAATCTCTCCTGCCAAAAGGAGCACACTGATCTTCTACTGTGTGCTGGTGGAACATCCTTTGAGCTATGTATTAACATAACCAATTTATAGATGAGAAAATCGAAACCTGGGAGAAACAAGGTAGTTTTCCTAAACTAACAGATTAGTAAGTGATGAAACTGGGATTTCAACTCAAAACTGTCTGACTCCAATTCTGTACTCTCTCCACTGCTGCCTGTACATCATGCCTCACTTTGAGTTTCAATTACAGAGATACTCTTTTTGGATCTAATGATCAATGCATCTCTGTGTTTTGCTTTTCACTTTAGACTTACTCTTCCTCAGAGCTTCCTCAGAGCTGTCTACTCTCTGAGCTTCATATCATCCATGAGAAGAACTGGAAATCTCTCCCTGCAGATTTGATATCTTTAATGACAAATTAGTTATCTAATTTTACATGCTTGTGGGACATTTCCACTTTTACTTGAATTTAATCTATCAACACTCAAGTAATGTCTTTACCAAAGAAATTTCCTTTTTGAATCTCTCAAAATTAGTAAAGGCCATGTTCATTTATCCTGTTCTCAGTTTACATCTTTGGAAGATAATTACCTCTTCCTTTTACCCAAAGACCAACTTCATATAAAATCATTCCAAATCCTTTAAGTGACCCTCACGTCAACTCCTCTCTTCCTTTCTATTTCTGGCAAATCAGGTCTTTATCATCATCATATCTGGAAGAGCATCTCTTAGTTTTCCAGTCTCACATGCCCCAAAATTATCCTTCACACCAAATTATTATTCTTAAATATGATTTATTATTTTACTGTCCTGCTCAAATAATTTGAGTAGATTCTACATGTGACAAAAAGAAATATTAAATATATATAAATCAGACAATTTAGTTTTCCATATTTTCTCCCTGTGTAAAGAATTGTTCTTCTTACTTGTCTGGCTGAAGCTTGAAGTCTTGTCCCAAGTCATAATAATAGGTAACCCATGTCACTGTGAGACAGGTACTCTTTTAAGCTCTTGATGTATATTAACAATTTAAACCTCACAATACGCCTATGATGTAGGGACCATTATTATCCTGACTTTAAAGATGAAGACACTGGAGTCTAGAGGGACAAAGGCACTGGCCAAGTACATATATAAATGAAACGGTAGAGCCAGCATTCAGACTCCAGTGGCTGCGCCCCAGATGCCACAAACTCAGTCATATTTTACTTCTTTAATCTGTGTATTTCACTGGAGAGTTATTTATTCATGAGGTATTTGTTGAATATCTATTCTGTACCCAACCAGCACCCTACAAATGATGTTTTACAGGAAAATTATGCAGCCATGAATCTCCTCCATTGGATGAAAAGCAAGCATTATTAAACACCCTGGATTTTAGGCAAAATCAAAGGAGAATGTGTCTTCTCCAACCTTTGAGTGACATTTGTTGCATTTTATATTCTCTCTCATGTTCTGAGCTCTTGGATTTTTTTTCCTACTTCAGCAACAACCTCTGGTCTAGCAGAGGCTAACTTTTTTCCTGAACAACATCCAAGTAATTTATAGAAAAATTTATTAAACTAGTTAGAATTATGTTGAGGAAGTAAGGTAAATATTCAGGGTAGGAAACAACAACCCTAAAATGATGAATGTATTGAAGTCCAACAATAAAATATTAAGAGAGTCTAGGAAGACATTCACACCATCATTGCTTTTGTTTTTTGTTCAATCTAATCACTTGCTATATTTTTTTGGGTGATTTATTTTAGCAAGCTTTGAGCTGATGACAAACAGTAAACAACTGAGTTGAGGTCCTAGCAAAATGTGAATAATTTTGTAATCAAGTAGTACCACTATAAACTTGAACATTGCATTTATGGATTTATTTATGTTTTAATTCAGCATAGAGGAAATAAATTAAAATATCCACTAACATAACTGTTTTAAAATTAATTTATTGTAGGAGGAAAATGTATTTTGACTTTTTTGGTAAATATTTCCATAAGATAATTTTCATTAAAATAATGGAATCAAGATACTCAATTTTCACTTGTGCTATTCACTATTTCAGAGCTTCGAGAAACCAAGACCTCTGAATACTTCAGCCTATCTCACCACCCTTTAGACTACAGGATATTATTAATGGATGAAGATCAGGACCGGATATATGTGGGCAGCAAAGATCACATTCTTTCCTTGAATATTAACAACATAAGTCAAGAACCTTTGAGTGTAAGTTTATCATTTTCATGAGGGCAATGCTAAATTCCTAGGTTTCTTTTTCTTTAAAAGTTTCAAATACAATGAAAAAATTATGTACTTCATTAGAACAATAGAAAATACAGGTCATATATCAATAAATAGTTGGAAATTACTACTTATTTCAAGGACTGAAAATATAATCAATTCATTTCTCCATGTCTAGTTTCATAGTTTTTAGCCATCTAAAACTTGAAGCTAAGTGAGAAAATACTTCCCGTGTATACATACATCGAAAGGGAAAAGGAGAAGCATGGAGTATAGCATGAAAAATAGTCAGATTAAAGGACAGCGTACCTTGTCATCTGTACATAAACCAAGAAGGCCTTGAAAAGAACACAATTATTAAATGCAGTGTTCTTTGAAAAAATGTGGCCTATACAACAGGGATTTGAACTGCATGGCTCCACTTATATGCAGATTCTTTTTGGTTGTAAATACTACAGTACTACATGATACATGGTTGGTTGAATCTTTGGATGTGGAACTGGAATATAGGGTCAGTGTCCCTAACCTCTGAGTTGTTCAAGGGTTAACTATATTTATCATTCTATGTCACAGCAAGGAAATAAATTGAGCTTCATTAAAGAAATAAAAGTAAATTAATTATAAATTTATTACAGGAAGAACACATCTGAATTTATTATTTTAACAATGAGCTACAGGCTGAAAAAAGCTACAGGATAAAAAAAAATCATCTCCATCAGACCTGACCCAAGGCTGCAATGACTTAGCATGCTAGCACAGTATGTCAGAGAGAGAATCTTTATCCAGGTTATTTTAGCTGTTGAAGTACCTAGTTTGCAGTAAATTTACCAGCCCAGCTGTGTAGTTTACCAAAAAAAACCCCCAAGATAGCAGTATAAACATAAATTCATTGTGATATAAGCAGTTGTGAAAAGTGTACTATAAATCAGAGGGAGGGAAATATACATTATATGGTGCACATCAATAATTTCCTTATTTTAAAATTGTACCATTAGTAAATGAGCACATATTATAGAAAGGATTGTTGAAGGAAAAATTCATGGAAGAAACAAAAACATAATTCTTAGAATAAAGTAATAAAATCTTTATTAACTTGAGTTCATAAAATGAAAGAAGAAATTTGAAATATAAATACAGAATTAACTTAAAGAAATCTGTTAGCATAAAGTAAATGAAGAGTACTGAGCTGTCAAATGCAACCTTTATTTTCCTTTCTGAGCAGGTTTTCTGGCCAGCATCTGCAATCAAAGTTGAAGAGTGCAAAATGGCTGGCAAAGATCCCACAGTGAGTGCTTAAAAAAATCCAAAACTTAAATATTTGGTCTTTGAATTCATGTACTTTGAGTGCATCCAAGAATGAGACAAAGGGTATTGGTGTTTTGAATCCTCGGCTGGACACATAGTAAGAAATATAAATGCAAAGTGATTGGAACTCTTAAACACTGTAACTTAGGAATTCCTGACTGGGTAAAAATTTCCTGCTTTGCTTTCATTATTGAACCCTGACACTTTTCATGATGGATTTCAGTAATAACCCCTGTTCAAAGTGGATCCAACCTGCAGAATTCTCAGCAGGCTGCTGAAATAATGATAATTCAAGTGTCTGGAGTAGCTCCCAGATACCATGTGGGCTTTTCCAAAGAAAGATTCTCGTCAAAAGGGTAGTGGTTAGCCAGCACATTCCAGAAGCATAAATCACCAGTAATGGCTGTTATCTTTGTTAATTAAAAATAACCACAGAAATAAAAATCAAGGCAGATACAAATATCAGTAAATGTTCAGTGTGCAATACTTTTACAAAATGTATTCCATATAAAGAATCAAGGAATAAATCTACATTGATTTCTACAAATGACTTTCTGAAACTGACACATTAAGTTATTCTTGAATATTATAAAAAATACATGGAACAGCTCTTTAATGTGCACAAGTCATTTAATGTTTATAATGAAGCTTAGATGTCATTTCACCTTCTTGTCTCAAACTTCTTCCTTGTGGAAGAAGAAGTATGGAAATGAAACTTTTATATTTTATTGATTCTTAGCAGTACAGGTACAAAGTTCTGAAAAAGCCTGGCTTAAGGCAGGACCACAGCAGACTCTGGAGTGCAGATCTCCGGGTCTCACCAGAGGGCGTTTTGGCAAGAGTGCTGACCAGGAGTGACTCAGCTCAGGGTTTCATTGTTTTAGTTTCATAATTCACCTTAAAAGAGAAAATTTTAAATGGGCAAAAGGAGCTCACAGTAGTATATTTGCTACCCACAGGATCTGTTGGACCACAATCAAAAAGGAAAAAAAATCCAGAAAAAATGTGAAAGAAACATTCAAAAGAGTACATTACAATTGCTTTCTAGGGAACCAATAGCAGAATGAAGTATAATGTAGTGGAAAAGGCACTTTTTTTTTGGTCCCCTGAAGTTATGATTTCGATAATTTTGCATGAATTAAACTACTTTCTTTCATCCTCTAATGTAGAGATTTTTCCCATTGATGTTTATGTGATCATGTCTCGTCTTTTGCCACGATTACATCCTGTGGTTGTAATTACTGGATTTAATTGTTCTTTGTTTAAAAAATTTCTGTGTCCCATTCATATAAACTGCCACAGGCAGAATATATAGGATTTAGATACCTTTGCACATTCTCTTTCCAAAAATTGTTGTTGATTTTCTGAAGAGTCTTAGCCAAGTCATTTGATTTCTTTCTCCCTTTGGCAAAGTAGAAATGCTCTGTTATTTGCTTTATTATAATTGAATATCATTAGATGAAATCTTCAATACATGCTTATGTTTTCACATAGTTTTGTCATGCTGTAATATCATTCATGGATATCTTTATATTCTGCCACATGGCCAGTCAGAGGTAATTGGTAGTGGGCTCTGTTGTAGTACAGGCAACGCTGTTGGGTCCTGGGAAATAATAATCAAACTAAGTTTCAAATATATGCTCTGTCTATGCAAGAGAAGAGAATGTTGACAAATTCATCTCGCTTAAGGCACGTGAGGTACTTACAAACAAGTGTCCTTTAAGCAGGATACCAGTGGCAGAAAAATGATGCTAAATAGAAGTTCTATAGAACAGCATTTTAATTACACTTCTCAATGAAACTAAATATTTAAGAATCTCTTAGCTCTTTTGGAATAAATATCATCTAATTACTTAATATTTCATTTTTTTAAATGCAGGAACAGAATATTTTAATTTGTACAAATCAGTTAATTGAAGTGAAGGAACCAGAGGTATATAAGGTGGAGTTCCTACCTTTAAGAGTCTTCACAATATACTGGGGATGATGAGACATATATGCAATAATTACCAAGTAATACTAGCCAACACTTAATGGAATGGGCCAGGTGCTATTCTAAGTGTTTTGTTTTAATCCTCATGACGATGCTGCAAGATGGACATTATTGTCTTCATCCACATTTTTAAGATAGATAAACTGAATCACTAAGAGAGTAAGGAACTTACCCAAAGCTGCGCTGCCTGCAAGTGGGAGGCCTCTGTCCGACTCAGGCACATATGGCTCTAGATCTTTTTGCTTTTAGTTGATAAAACATGCCACTTCTCTGGGGAGAATATGATAAATGCTGAGAATACACACAAAGACAAAGAAAAAATTCACTGCACCTGGGACATTTAGGAAAGGTTTGATAGATTTGGTGGCGACTATGCTAGGTCTTACGTTAGCTTGTCCCCTTATTCTAGTTCAATAATACTGAAATTCAAATAAGTTGTATCCTTTCTCTCTTTCAGCCTTTGGTACAGGCTACATGTGATTCTCTTCTTGTTGAATTATCTTCCCATCTTTTTAACCTGGGAATCATCTACTCATCCTTTCAAATAACAGTGCAGATGTCACCTCTCTGGAGAGTCCTTTCTTGCTACCCAGGACTGGGCTAGCTGCCCCTCCCTGTGCGTTCACCTGAAACACTAGAACTTATTTCACTGCATTTTTAGTGATTGGATCCAGTGCCCATATCTGTATCTAGGCATTTCGTGAAATTTCAACAAGATCTGGAAAAATGGAGATAGAAGCAGTAAGCGTGGGAATCTATTCCAAGTACTTTTCTCAGGTTGGGGGTAGGACACAATGGATACTGAGTTATTAATACCTTTAGATTAATAAGTTTATAATAAATTCATTATGCACAATTTTTAAAGGTATATTTTGGTTAAATTAATTTTTTTACTTTTAAATATTATATTAATCTTCTACTAAGAAAAGCATAAACTAGTGACAAATTTTATATTTCTATAACAATTGAAAAAAACCCATAGAATCAAACATCTCTTATTCCTTTAGATTTTTTACTTATATCAAACTTTAAAGTTATAAAAATAATACTCAATTATTAGAAAATAATTCAATATAATTTAAAATTTGATCCCAGGTAATGTGTATCATGATACTATATAATAAACTAATGTTTATCGTAATTATCATGGTGGGAATATAGCTTATTGTCTGCCTCAGCTAAGAGAGTATAACTTACCTCCCAATTTCCCTTTTTGCCCCAATTTATTCACATTCCTACATGCTCTATTTATTTCTGAATATTAATATTTTATTCATATGCTAAATAAATTGAGCTTAAACAGTAACACATGCTGTCAAACATATCCAATGAGATAGAGCATAATGAATGTGCTAAGTAAGTACTGTATGAGATCATTGAAAAATTAAGCATGGTTACATATATTTAGACCTATGTGCATTACATACACACAATGTCAAACTTGATTTATTAATTGTAGAATATCAATTTCCCTGTTTCTGTGACCAGAGGATCCTAAACTATTTGAAAACATATTTTCTTTAGGAATACATTTATTGAAATACCTTGATATATTCCCCAGACCAAGAAGAAAAAAATTAAGAGGTATTTTTTTTTTCCATTGCATAGTATGGACCATGAAGAGTCAATATTTTTAAAGCCCTATTAATCTGAGCTCCAGGATATATTATTTTAAATCATCTATTTTAAAATTATATAAATAATACCTGTTAACACAGAAATTTTTGAAGACCTAGAAAAGCATGCAGAAAGCAACAGAAAACAATCTTTTATTAGCTCTCTGACCCTGGAGACTTAACCTCTCTGTGCCTCATTTTTCTTAAATGTGTAATGGGCTACTCATAAAGCCTACCTTATTGGGTTATTAAGAGGATTAGTGAATTAATATTTGCAGAGAGCTTAGAACAGTGCATAGCACATAGTAAACACACACTGTTAAGTAAATAAAATAAATTATGCTACCCAAACATAATAACTTAAAAATTGGGGGTATATTCTTCCAGCATCTTAGTATATGACATGTATATGTATATAAATAAAATGGTATTGCATTCTGCATAATGTTAGCAGCTTGATTTTTCATTTAGCATTTACTTTGAAATAGTTTTAAAAGAGAATTAAGCAATAAAAAGAAAGCATCCATGGTATTGAATTTCACTGATGTCTCATTCCGCAAACCTTTTATGGATGTCTACTGTGGTCAGGACCTGTACTAATCTCTATGCAGGACAAATTCCCTGTCCATTACACAGGGTTTGTACTGACAATTGGAACTGAAAATATAAATGAAAGAATCTAATACCTAACACTGGGTATATTTATTATGTGCCAGACACTGTTCCAAGTGCTTCAGTAGTATACTGCTTACAACAAATATTATCATCACCATTTACAGATAAAAAGATTGAAGCACAGAGAGGCTAAGTAAATATCTCAAGTTCAAATAGCTAGTAACAGATAAAGCCAGAGTTTGAACCCAGGTCATCTGGCTCTGAGATCTGTATACTTAAATTCACTCTCTGCTGCCCATCATGCTATGGCACGATGATAGTCCAGTTCTAATTGCCTCTCTGGTTTCATCACACAATAATCCTCTGTCCTCTCTAGGCACTATTCCCCAACTAAATCCTGCACTATTATGCCTCCAGTTTTTCTGTTCATGCTGTGTTTTCTGTTGGAATGTTCCTTTCTTATGCTTTTGCCTGTCAGAATCTCTAGCTTATTCTGCAAGTTCCAGCTCAAATGACATCCACTCTCAAACCATTACACCCACTTCAGTATTACTCATTTCCTCTTTCTTTCTATAGCACACTTTGAAAGATATAACCCTATTATAGCATCTACTACAGCCTGATGTATTATACTCCCCTTTCTCTGAAAACAGGAATTGAATCTATTCATTTCAGTATTGCTAGCACCATATACAGTGCTTTCACAGAATGAGTTCAGTAAATAAATATTTTCTGGATGGAATTGACACAACTGCAGTGGTCTAGGACAGAAATAATGTGGACAGAAACTAAGCACAATGGAAATGGAAGGGACCTAGAAAATGATTTTCAATAATTAAAGCAATTGATTTATTTTTCCTTTCATGTTTTTCTCTTTGGGGAGGCTTTGGAGGAGCACAGTAAAACATCATCAGATAGTGTGGGAATTAGTCTTCATGGTGGAGGGTAGCCATGATTCAAGACCCAGAGTTATTTATTAAACCTAGAGCACTTCATTTAACATTTTTGAGGACTCAATTTCCTCATCACTAAAATGGGACTGAATACTTTAATTGGAACATTGCTGTGAGGATTGAAAACAACTAACATCAAAGGATTAAGAGCTCTGTAAATATTAATAATTGTTATAAAAACTTCCCTCTAGCAACTATGGAATTCTCACCCAATGACAAATTATAAAGTGGTTAAAAGTACAAGATTCAATGTAAAACACGTCTGTGTTTGAAAATCTGCTTTACCTGTTTCTAGCTACATGACCTCAGGCGAGTTAACTAAACAAGATCTAAGCTTTTGTTTTCTAAAAGGGGTTGAGTTGAAAAAACTGACTGAATATAAAGTGCCTAAGTACATATAGTTTGCTCAATAAATGTGATCTATAAATGTAAAAAAATCAAACTTCCTGGGAAGTAAAAGGGGTTAAGTATATAAAAGGATTATTCTAATGTCTAGCACATAATAAATTCTCAAAAATATTAGCCATAATAAGCATATATATAACAGATATGTTGATATAAACATATACATGAAACAAGTATAACCTGTATTCGAAATGTAAAGACAGAACCTATTATTAATAGAATTGGAATGAATTTGTGTTTTACGGGAAAATGTTATATGCAGAACCCCAGAATGACTGGACTTGGGTGTGGAAACAATAAGCACAAGTGTCATTGCTCACAGATACCCTTAACATAGGCATACTATATATACACTGTACTTCATCTATGCTTTTTTTCTCCAGAGAAACACATTTCATCTGCAGGTATGTAGTCAATTTCCAGGTACCTCTATAAACAGGTGTCAAGATACAGTGACACTATATATTTAACAAAAATCCTTAATGTCTTAAAATAAAAATAAAGTATATAGTCTGGTCTGTAAGGATAAATTTATTTAACAGGAGAGTTGGTGATTGATGATTTGATAATATAAATCCATAATAGAAATGTATATACAGTTACTACTTATGAAAATAAACATATATTTGCTGGCAAGTAACAATGAGTATAAAAGGGAAAAATGATGAGAAAATATAAAATAATATTGACTTTAAATTTCTATTTTAGAAAAGATTTTTTTTTACTTTTCTAATAATATAACAATAAATGTGCATTATAATAATTTAGTAAAATACATGGACCTAGAAGAGAAAAAAATATACACTGTATGACCACCCATGGGGAAACTCCTGTTAGATTTTGACATATTTCTTTTTGTTTTTTTTGTTTTTTGTTTTTTTTTTTTGCGGTACGCGGGCCTCTCACTGTTGTGGCCTCTCCCGTTGCGGAGCACAGGCTCCGGACCCGCAGGCTCTGCAGGCCATGGCTCACAGGCCCAGCCGCTCTGCGGCATGTGGGATCTTCCCGGACCAGGGCACGAACCCATGTCCCCTGCATCGGCAGGCGGACTCTCAACCACTGCGCCACCAGGGAAGCCCGACATATTTCTTTATAAAAACTTTTGTCTCTAATTTCTAACATTATTTTTAATAATGTTCTTTGCTAGATCAATGACTTTGTGAAGGGAACTACATTCACCCTCAGGCTTGATTAATGTGTAGTCAGCAAAGGATAGTGACCCTGCAAATGTAGAACATGCAATGGTTAATTCAGTCACAGAGATCTGCATTTGGTGCTGACCATGTTTATGTATTTCTGCAAAGTCATAGTCAACTTATAATTACCATATTTTGCATTTCATTGAGTGAATAAATGACAGCCTTTCCAGTGGTTGGACTGGGAACAGGTGAGAAAGGAGTTTTGGGGGAGAGGAGAGTATTTTAGTGTATTAAGAGCAGAGAGATCAGGATTCCATTATTTTTCATGGAAAGCAACAGTGCTGACATTTTGTTTAAGGTTTGCTTTATTCACCAATTATGAAGGCCAATAGTGTTTGCAACTGTAACTAATGATAATATGGCCCTTCTATAAACACAAGTTCATTCAAAACATGTTTATATAATATGTGAGGGTGCGTGTGTGTATGTGTAATGTTTTGAGGAAAATTTGAAAAAACAATTTGGTGTACCTTTCAATTTCTAAACTTTCTCAGATAAAGAGTAAGCTCATAAAGTTTCAGAACATAAAAAGGTGCCCAGTATATAAATACTGAAATAAGAGAGACATCATTTTACTCATTATCTGGTAAACGACCTTCCTCCTAAAATGCACCATGTTCTTTTGTTATCTCCTAACAATAATTAAAAAGTTAGGGCAGAAAGGAAAATGTATAACAAAGTATCACAGTAATACTTAGAAATAGCTATAAAAGTCATTCGGTTACTAACCGCTTATTTACCTGTTGTTTTAGCATGGCTGCGGGAACTTTGTCCGTGTAATTCAGGCTTTCAACCGCACGCATTTGTATGTTTGTGGGAGTGGTGCTTTCAGCCCAGTCTGTACTTATTTGAACAGAGGGAGGAGATCAGAGGTAAGTGTAACAATTTTTCATTCTTAGTTTGATGTTAGTGTCAAAGATTTCTTACAACTGTATTTAACAGTAAAAACTTGGAAATATCATTAATGGCCATAAAAAAAGTTTCAAGCCCTTTAAACACAAAATATATTACATTTGGTTCCTGTCTGCCAGGTTACTTCAAGTGTAGCCTTTTGCCTTCAATTAAATATATATGTTTCTGAATGGAAAAGCTTCAGAAGATAAAGGAAGGAGAATGGTATAATTTCATAATTACTCAGAGCATAAGGTATTGATAATATGTGCTCCAAATTATAGAAATATTGTAGTATAAACTCACTTTCTCAAATCTATTTTAAGTAATTTCTTATTTATCATATTTCAAATTTGGTAAATTTTTATGAGGTAGACACCTGTAAGAGATGTATAAAGCAGAATGACAAGTGCCTTAGCGGAAAAGAACTTTATATAATTAATAAATCATACTTCCATTTTAGACCAACATTGGTCTACACTAGGCTATTATAGCTTTATTTTTACATTGGTTAAAATGATTTGGGGTTCTGTGAACAAAAGCATTTACTAAAGACTAAATACATAGCTAATTGTATAGTCAAATATAAGGCTGGTTGAACTTCACCTGTGATGTTTAAGACTGTTTATCTCAGTTCACAATTATTGACTAAGGAAACTACGCATTAGGTCAAAAGCGTTTTCCTTATTCTTTTAATGAAACATGTTGCTTTACTTAATACAAGTATTTTATAACTGAATTCTTTCAAATTAACTTGCTTTTGTTTCATTATGCAACTTAAATCTAGAAATTCCAGTCCTTAAATAATATCTTAATTCAATTTTAGAGATTAAAATTGTAAAAAAAGATTAAATATTGCTACTGATATATTTAATTAAGTTTATTTTTCTTTAACAAGGATTCATCCACTTTAGTACTAACATAATTGAACAATGATTTCCTCTATAGTCTTTTATTATTAAATTTTTTTCAAATGTAATTTATATGCATCTATCTTTCAGTGAATAAAAAGCCATTTAAAAATAAATGAGTAGGGCTTCCTTGGTGGCGCAGTGGTTGAGAGTCCGCCTGCTGATGCAGGGGACACAGGTTCGTGCCCCGGTCCGGGAAGATCCCACATGCTGCGGAGCGGCTGGGCCCGTGAGCCATGGCCGGAGCCTGTGCTCCACAACGGGAGAGGCCACAACAGTGAGAGGCCCGCGTACCGGAAAAAAAAATAAAAAATAAATGAGTAATTATAATTGGACCCCAAATTGAGCCATTTACAAGTAGTTTAAGATGATATGAAATATTAAAATTCTTAAAGAAAAGTAAAGCTATGCTTCTTGGAAGAGTACAATTGGCTGAATTGAGCTTGTCATTAGCACCACATGCCTGTGATCAGCTGATTAAATAAACTAGTGGCCCAGACGTCTGCAGTCTGTCAGACACTCCACTGAGGGCTGTGCAGTCACTGTACAGGCCAACAACTGCATAGCAGTTTTCATATTTTAAATAAAATCATTTTCCCATGTACAAATTGCCCACTATACACTTCAGGGTTTAATTGGGAAGTTGGTCCAAAAAATAATCTCCTTTGGAAAACCAGCATGGAATAAATTTTAATCACTTTACTAAATATGAACTACTTTAGTCTCACTTCAAAAGATGTGTTTCAAAGGGGAATCATTTCCATTAATTAATCTCTTTAAATAATATATTAAGAGCCTATTTAAGTGTGAAAAAGATTATGAAATTTTAAGCTTTTTGTTTTCCTTAATAGTCAAGTCAAAGTGTTTCACCACAACATCATTTTTATATATCTGTAGTATATAAGTAATAATATAAATATAGAATGCACAGTTTTATCAAACATCTTATGTATTTATTTTCTTTAGTTTAGAATGGAAGACCACATGATACAGAAAGTTGTATTTTGAGAGAATTCTCCTTATTCATACATTGTATTTTGAACATTGTATTTTGTAGTGATCAGAGGTAGTACTTACTGCTAACACCCTATGTTAGTACTAAGATATAGCATTTTTCATGTATTTGAAACCACTTTGAAAGTGAACCAGGTTAGGGTGGCACAGTCATTAAGTATTCCTGTTTATTTCTGACACATTATCTACCATCTTTTATTTGCCTGTCTAATAGCAATTCATTTGTTCTCAGATAACATTTTATAACCCTACTTTACATTTGGAACACCACGCATTTTCATGAGACTCTATGGCCCTTCCATTATTTTGTGAGACTGATTCAGAGCTTTCCTAGAGCAATTCAATGGTGTCCATCCAAAGAGCCTACAATCTTTGCTACATAGATTCCTAACCATAGTTCTTCTCTTTTATCCACTGTCTTCTGTTTCTGGAAAAAGATAAAGCAACACAAGTAAATGATGACTTTAACTAATGAATAAAACATTAATAAGAAACAATTATTGGTTAATTGTGCTGCACATTCTTGGAATGTTACCTCTCATCTTGGGTTGATTTTATCAGATGCCTCCATAACATCAGTTCTCATAACTGAATACTGTTTAAGCCCCGGATGCTGCCACTCATCAAGCAGATAACCTTGCCTTTGATTGACCAAGAATATCACAGGCATTCAAATTATTCCATGTGCTTTTTGAACAAAATTAATCATCAAACTTTTCTGTTTATGCATCTTTTTGTAGCTTTTCTCTTGTCAGAAGAATAGCTGTGCATTTTCCTTATCAAAAAAGTTCTCTGATCTTTAACCTTCACTGTTTTACGTCTTCATTCCCTTTCCCCTGTATTTACTCTTTTTTTCTTGTTTAACAATGTTTTCTTCCTTGTGACTTTTTTCAACTCTTCTCCTTTCTCTCTCTTTTACTTTATCACAAAACTTCTCGGATTAGTAGGCTATATTTTCAGCTTTTACAATCCTATTTTCCATGTCTTTCATTAAACCTTTCTAATCTAAATTTCATTTTCACCCATTAACTGAAACTCTTCCCTAATGACCAAGATTCTCAGTGATCAAAGGGACTCCCCTAATCAGCATCCTTTCTCCTAGACCAATCTATGACATGTTGGTCATGCCCTCTATTTTTCAGTGCCGTTATTATTATTATTATTATTTATTATTTATTTTTTTTGCGGTACACGGGCCTCTCACTGTTGTGACCTCTCCCATTGCGCAGCACAGGCTCCGGAAGCACAGTCTCAGCAACCATGGCTCACGGGCCCAGCCGCTCCGCGGCATGTGGGATCTTCCCGGACCGGTGCATGAACCCTTGTCCCCTGCATCAGCAGGCGGACCCTCAACCACTGCACCACCAGGGAAGCCCAGTGCCGTTATTGACATCTATAACCATGGGACATCTTGCCATGCCTTCTTTCCTGATTTTTCACCACATACTCTCTTTCTGGTCCTATTTTTTCTCTTATTGATTCAATCTACAAATATGTATTTATTTAATAAGAGTAATGGCAGAAACAAAATCATTTCAGAACTTGTAAGCTATCTTTAAGATACTGGTCTTTGTCCTGTGTCTAAGAAGAAGCAACTGAAACAACCTTAAGCAGAAAGTGCCATGAACAGAATTGTGTTGTCACTTGTATTTTACATTACATTGATACTTTTGTTGTTCGTTTTTTGTTTGTTTGTTTGTTAGCTTCTTTAATTATAAAGTTGCCATGAACTGAGATGAGAAACAATGAAGAGAACCATGTCTGAGGTTAAAATTATGAGCCTGGGTTTGATTCTGTTGAGTCTGAGACGCTGCTGAAAGATACAAGTAGAAATATCAAGTAGGCAGCTGAATATAAATTTGGCTATATAAATGTTTGAGTAATTGTTTCATAAGAGTAACTGAAGCCCAAACAAAGTGTAGATTTAATCATGCAGAAAGAGTATAGTATGAAAAGAATGATTATGACTGAGACTTGAGGATCTCCTAACTTTAAATGGCCAGATGGAGGAAAAGGGATCTCCAAAAAAGACTAAAAAGAAACAAGAGGAGAGGAAAAAAAAAGTGTGTTCTGGGAATAAAAACAAGTCATTTAAAAAAGATAGAAGTGGACAACAATCTCAAATACCATTGAGAATCCAAGAAAGAAGAGGTCTAAAAAAATAAGCACTGAATTGTGTACATGATAGTCATTAGGGGTCTTGCCAAAAAAGGGTTTCAATAGAGCAGTTGAGGTTGGATGCCCAACTGAAGTGGATTGAGAAGAAAGTGAGAACTCAGGAAATGGTGATGAGTATATGTAATTCTTTAAGAAATGTGATTCTCAAGGAGAGTAATGTATAAGAGCTGAAGGAGTTGTTGAAATAATGTTGTAAAGGATCCAGTTAATGAGATTAAAGAACAAGTAGGGGACTTCCCTGTTGGCACAGTGGTTAAGAATCCACCTGCCAGTGCAGGGGATACAAGTTTGAGCCCTGGTCCAGGAAAATCCCACATGCAGAGGAACAACTAAGCCCGTGTGCCACAACTACTGAGCCCATGCACCACAACTACTGAAGCCTGCGTGCCTAGAGCTCGTGCTCTGCAACAAGAGAAGCCACCGCAATGAGAAAGCCACGCACCGCAATGAAGAGTAGCCCCCGCTCCCTGCAACTAGAGAAAGACTGTGCGCAGCAACGAAGACCCAACACAGGCAAAAATAAATAAATAAAATAATTAATTAAAAAAAAAAAAAGAACGAGTAGGGATAATGGAAAGTATAAGTTGCCTAAGAAGACTGGGTAAGATAGGATCTGAAACACTGGTGGAAGGATTGGCCTCAGAGTAAGAGAAATATTTCCTCTCGTGTATTAGTGGATGTATTCATGTATAGTTATATATTTGGTAGTGAGAAACTGATGCCTCATTTAAGGGCTTCACTTTCTAAGCAACATGGTTGTCAATCATATGACCTGAGAATAAATTGGGAGATTTGACGATAGTGGCAATGGTTTGAAGTTATCAAGGGAAGAACCAGTTGACAGAGTGCCTTTGAAAGGTTGCTGAGCAGTGTAGAGGGTTCACTTTAAGTTGGTGATCAAAAATCTATACTATGTTGAATACACCTTGTTGGATAACCTTTCGCAAAATGCTTAGAAGTTTGGAGGCAGGTGTGGAGAATGTAGATAGATGTGTCTTTATAGGCTATGGGTGCAATGAAAACAATCACAGATTCAAGGAAATTAATATTGATATTTTTGAAAAAAACAAAATTAAAAAGCATGGAATCTAATCTATCAAGAAGATAGAAGGCTGATAAATTGTAAAAAATAGAAAGGGTTCTTAGGCGATGAGTTTGAAGAATTGTTGCAGGGTGCTTGAATTAGTCATTATTCAGGTAGATCACATCCCTTCCTGGGGATGACAAGATCTAGACTATCACTGTGTGAGTACAAGGAGGCTATGCAATGGAGAAGGAAGTCAGTGGTGAGCAAGTGGTGCCTAAGCAGTCTCCTCAATTCCTGCAGTGCCAGCTGTCACTTTTTTAGTCAAATCTATGTATGACTCTGGCTACACAACCAAGTTTACTAAATTGTATTGTTTTCCTGCAAGTTTATCATTGTTTAGTTATTGTATAAATGATGACCTCTTGGAAAGCAGACATAGTTAGGAGTCAGGAGACTGAATTTTAATTTTGCTTTTGTCACTATTTAGCTATGGGTGATCTTGGACAAGTCATAGTTTCCTCATCTTTAGAGTTAATCCATGAAGAGCATCGTGTTATAGGACCTTTCTAGGCTAGAGCACTGTGATTCTTTTTAAGCTCTCTAATTTCCCATTACCTCAAGGATTTCCCGCCAATACATCAAACTCAGTATAACAAAAATGAACTAGTTTTATTTTCTTTAAAGAGTCAAAACTTCAGAATCAACTTTGTTTTCTTCATCTTCTTGAGCTGCCTCCAATTTGTTATTGATTGCCAAGCTCTGTCGATTTTCACTTTACAAATCCTCTTACATCTTTACCACTCTTACCCTGACCACTGAGATCCTGGCATGTCAGATTACTATTACCTAATTCCTGGACTACTGCAGTTCAAAACAAGTTTGTTTTCTTGAACCCAGCCACCATTCTCAATCTTCTTAAAGCACAAGTAAGACCCAATCTTCTTAAAGCAATGTTTTGAATCCTTCTATTCCATGCTCAAAAATGTTGAGCCCGTATTTCATTCAGGATAATTTTGAAAAGCAGCTTGATAATTAAGGTCCTCCATCATTTAATGCAATCTACAAATGTGATCATTTTTCTTTGAATTTTAGTAGTAGCTTTTACTAACTTTATGTAAGAAAAACGATAAATATACCAACAAAATGCTCCCTCTAACTGAGGCTACACTGACCATTATATTTCAAATTGAACCCACTGCCCCCCATCCGTGGATTTCCCTAGTCCCATTCCCTGTTTAATTTTTTCCTAAGCACTGAGTACCATCTAACATACTTTATATTTTACGTATTTATTCTCTTTATATTCTTTATTTATTTTATCTGTCATTAGATTATAAATTACCTACAGGTAAGGATTTTTGTCTATTTTGTTTACTCTACCCCCAATGTTTTGTCAGTGTCTGGCAAGTAGTAGGTGCTCAATAAATTTTTGTTAAATAAATAAATGAATGAGTAAAAGAAACATTTTAATCTAAATTATGAATTATTTTGTTGAATCTAGTATAATGCTTTATATAACAAAATAAGTGGTCACAAAATTTTACGTTTAAAAATATCTTGATTATTTTGAAAGTTTCATAATCCTCATACACATTGTTTCTCTGTAATCAGTTTTCTTCTTTTGGCCAATGTTCAACATACCTAGTTCAGGTTTACAATGATCCTTGATTTCCAAGTGTTTTTTATTGATGTTGATTTGAGAACTTGTTGGATCAGCTTTATGGGGAGTGTAGTAGGATGTGAACTTGACCTGCTGAGGTTAGCTTTATAACTTACAAATGGATTCTTCATATAGGCCAAGAGAGTCTTAATATAGTAAAATTGGGAAGGCATAAGCAACCAAGTAGAAAGCATATTATTTATGATGATGCTTTGTTTTACTAAAGAAAAATTGGTTAACTAAGATAAAGTAATTTATCATTACTACATTTCCAATTTTATCTGTAATAAAGGACCAAGTTTTCATGATTGACTCCAAGTGTGAATCCGGAAAAGGACGCTGCTCTTTCAACCCCAATGTGAACACAGTGTCTGTTATGATCAGTAAGTGGAAAATAAAAGAGGGAGGGGGAAATATTTTTTTAAAAAGGAAATTAAATTAATTAAAGAAAATAAATTCATGATACCATATGCCCATTTTGGATAGCTGCATGGATGATAGCACCTGAGTAAAATAATAGAAAGTTGTGAGAAATTTTAATTTCTCGTTTCCAAGAATATTCATGATTAAATGATAACCATGTATTTTTTCATCTAATATGACTGCTGTTATTTGTAGAGCAAGTCAACCATTTAAAAAGCGTATGTATGTATATATATATATATTAATAGGTATTGTGTAGGTGCATACATATATTAATATATATTATAAAGTAACTTTCAGTGTTTTCTGTAGTTGTTTTTCTAGTATTAATTATATTCACTTTTCCTCGTGTTTTAGTAATCTTTTACAAATGATTAAAACTGGTATTTCTTTCATGCAAAATAATAACAAAGTGCATGTGTTAGCTAAGTACATTCTCTGTGGATTGTCTAGAAGTTGCTGTACTAAAAAAGATGTACTCATAAAATCACTTTTTTATTTTCTCATTTTTTATAAAATATATCAGTTAAAAAGCAGGCCCAGTTGATTGCTGCTACACACATTAACAAATCAATGTCCTTGAGTCTCAATCATCCAGTGCCTGTCTATACCTCACTTAGAAGACATTCTTTTCTGGCTAATTAAGACACTTCTAGAATATGTCTGACTTAACATTAGTTGACTGTGGGACAAATCTTGGATTTCAGTATGCCGATTATATAGTAAATGCTTTTCCCTTTTTGTTTCTCTATGTATTGCCAGTGGTAAAATTGCATCATTTGACAGTAGAACAGGTGGAAAAATAATTAATTTGTTCAAAACCCTTTGATTTGATTCATTTAAAAAGGCAACTCATCTTTCTTTCTCAGATCTGGAAACTAAATTAAGACAAATACATCCAGCACTGACTGAAATGTGAGCTTGGAAATTATCCAGTAAATTATTTCCCTATAGTCATTCAAATTGGGTAGGGAGGAAATGAAAATGTATCATTAGGACAGAAAAATTAGAAAGCTTTGAAACTTCAAGATATCCAATTAAGTCTGATGCAGAGTATTTTCAAATAAGTTTCTAAATATTATTTAATAGAAGCAGTGTCTCAGAAATTATTTTCTTCATGAGGAAGAAAATTTTATTCACCTTTAGAAACTGTAAGATTTGTATAGTACTAGATAAATATATAAAGTTTTTACTTATTTCAAGTTAAATGCTATGAAAATAAACTTCAAAATTCTAAATTATTGTTAACACATACTGGAGTTTTATCTCATCAAATATTATTTAGAACAAAAAAGGGTTAAAACAAGGCAGTATAAATTTTCCTGTTAAACTGTAGTAAGTCATGTAATAGTTTTGCGCTTTAGAGAATTGGATTCATTTATGAAATTAAAGTTGTTATTGCTCTTAATTTTTCAAGGACCTGAGACTTCAATTCCTAGGCTTATATTCCTATTCTACTTTTTAATATTTTGATTAACACTATAATTTTTACTCTCAAAGAAAATCATTAAACAGTTTGCTTAACTTGAAACCTGAAACTAAAAAGAGCAGGAAGCTTTATAACCTTATATTTATCATCTTATTTATTCTACTGATTATCCCTGTAATATTATCTCTAATATTTCATTTGTGTACTCATCTCACTTTGCTATTTGATGTATCATTTCTGTTCAATTGCAGTGCACTAAATAACACAAATTGGTTAAAATATTTCTATCTATTAAAGTGCCAAGAAGCGTTGAGCATTAGAATTTCAAATTACATAATATAGCGCGGCATCTGGCCCAACGTGCTAGTGTTCTTTTGCTATTTTTAGTAATTATTGTAGCACAACAAAGTCAGATGACATCTCTTAAAGAGCCTCTTCAAAACCTCATGAGATATTTTTTAGTCAGTGGAAGTACAACTGGAAAGCAAAATATTTTTGGATTAAAGTTTAAATTGAGCAAGTTTATCTTTGCATAAACCCTACAATGAAATTCTGAAAGAAAAGAATTTCTACTCTCAAATAAAATTCTTTCCAAAGTGACATTAATTAAATATTTCTTACACAAAATAAAGCAGAAACTTTATTATCCTTAACTTGCTATTAAAATTGCTGAGAATTTAAGACAGGAAATGAAGCCAATTAGCCATCTAACTCTTTTGTAATGTTTAAGACATAACTAATAAGGTGGTATACAGTAGGGTTAGAATCAGTCCTGTCTGCCATAAACCATCCTCTGAGTGTCCTTTTATTTTCCTTCCTGTAAACAGATGCTAATAAATCTATTGAATATCAGGAATTTATAACCTCCTCTTTTGGGCATAATTGGATATAACAAAGCTGTGAAATAATTAATTACAAAGTTTTCTCAATTTAACAATCATTGTATCTACAGAATACTTGTGTAGATGCTTCACAAATGTTCACAAAATTGTAAAGAAGCTAAATAGCTCAAAATTCTTTCAGGCACGTTTTGTTATCTCCTTATAATCTGTTCCCATGGACTTCAGATCTCTACCAGGAAGCAGAACTTGGCGACACAATGCCTGCCATACCCACTTGCTAACTGGTAGGGGTCCAGTTTGTGACCTGGTGAGCACATATTAAAAACATTCCATTCTCCATTCTATCCTAGGCCAACTGGTATTGCTTATTACTAAACAGTGAGCTTAGAGTGCTTTAAAATGTTTCAGTCCTGCCAAAATGACCACAATCTGAAGGTAGCCAGGAGAGTAATTCTAGAACATTAGTCAAAGAATGCAGCTGCATGGTAGTTCAGTGGGCCAAACCTGATCAATTTTATTATTTTTTAATAGATACTTAACTTTGTGCTCAAAGGTCATACATACCAATTTACTGCTTACTTCCCTTACTAGAATAAAAATTAATGTGGATCTTAACAAATAAGCAAAATGTCCAGTGTTGAGCACATACAGATTAACATATCTTATTTTGTCATTAATAATGATAATTTAATTTAATTTTCCAATATTTTTTTTCTTATTTTTAAGTTTTATTTTATATGTGCTAATATGTTAAGCCACATATGGCTTATTAACATCATATTATATTGTTAACATAATGTTAACACGTTATGTGTTGCAATTGAAAAAGTAGCAGTTTGTTTACCTTAGAGAAACCTTCTAGCATAAAGGTCAAAACATATACATTTAATGATGAAATTGTTTTATCATTAATAGTACTTTGACAATTTGATGTGGCTCCATCTCATGAAATAATAAAAACTATTATTTTCAATCCATTTAGTAAAATCATAGAGTTTTTAATATGTACTGTGAACTTTTGATCATAATCCAATTCCCATAGAAGTTTGAGATTCAGGGTACTAAATGACTTATCCCTAATTCCCAGTTTAACTACGGCAAAAATTAGAAATCAAGATTTCTCTTACAGTATTTTTTATTTATTAAAGAAGTAATAATTGAGCCATTTCTTTGTTTTTATACCTATATTATTTCTGCCATTTCGGATGCACACTACACTATATAATCAAGTTTAGTTAAGTATTTAGTATAATTAAGTACAGGCAGAGGAATTTTTATCTCTATATCAGAAAGATTGTTTTGGTCATTATATGGGCAATAATGAGACCAAATTAAACTTTATCCAATTTTTTAATTTGGTGAACAATGGAAACCAATTAACAACTATAAATATTCTGTAATATGTGTCATGATCTAATAAGCAAATTCTCTTTGATTTTAAAAATAGCCTTAAAAACAGTTAAGATTTGCTTTTAATTTTGTTCACATTTTCTTTTTCATAGATGAGGAGCTTTTCTCTGCAATGTATATAGATTTCATGGGAACAGATGCAGCTATTTTTCGAAGTTTAACCAAGAGGAATGCAGTCAGAACTGATCAACACAATTCCAAATGGCTAAGTGGTAAAATAACAGTTTATCCATTTTCTGAGAATCATACTTTAAACTAATTTAATTTCATAATGAAAATTACATTAAAATGGTTAAAAAGTTAAAATATGAGTAACAACAATTCTGTACTCTGTGATTTTAAATATTTAGGCTAAATAAGTAAATGAAATGAGCCATATTTCATATTCTGTTTATTAACAATCATAGAATTATCATAGGATATATGAATAAATAAAAGTCACAGTGATATTCATCATATGTACCTATAGACAAGAATCTTCTCCAGTTGTTTAATTGTTGCATGTTACAATTAAACGTCATTTATTTATTTGGTCTACTTGTATATTTTAATAATGCCAAATCTAAACATTTTCCTAAATTTATGACAGATATCACGAATAGGGCATATTTAGGAACTCCTATTTGTTTTATGCTTAGATTCTAAAATTATAAAGCTGGTATATATTATTTTTTCACAGTTTGATTAATAATGGAAATCATAAGTATGATAATTTTATGATTATCAGTGTTCAAATGTTTTCAATTTTGGGGGTCACATGGAATTCACATCATGAAAAGTGCTCATTTGACTTTAATGTACAATTCCAATCAGTTGCTGTTGTTTAGAGGAAGAAGAAACCACTAAGATCTTTGTCATTTCACCCTGGGGAAAATTTAAGCTGACCTTAGATTTGGCAATTCACTTAACATTAAACAGTTAAGCATGAATCACTACAGTTAAGCATCTTATTTCACTGACAGACCAGCACAAGAAAGCAGTGATTGTCCATTTACTTCTTCAAATTATTCCTCCAGTACATCTGGAAATAAAGTATTCTGAAAATTGTTTTGTTCTTGAAATAAGGAATCCCTCTATGTCTTCAAATGACTGCATTTTTTCCTTGAAAAGTTTCCCCTTCATTTCATATGCCGTATTTTAAGTGAAATGTGTTTTTCAGATCATGGACTCCCAACTCCTCATTCTGCTTCAGTGAATTTGAGTTTATATGCACTAGCCTGAAAACCACACGTTCAAAAACAAACTTTTTTTCTATGAAAAGACTATCAGATCCCATGGGAAATAACTGGTAGAAAAGTTTTTCAATATTTTAAAACTCATCAGGCACAAAGAAGTTTTGCAATTAGTGTACTTCCAGAATGTATTGCAGACAGAGAAAAATAGTTGAAGCTTTATATCATAGCTCTACTTTATGGCACTTGACATTCCAAATGCGGTATGTTCAGTGAATACAATTGCTTGCTTTTAGACTTTTTGGCTATGAATATTGAATTGTTCCTTTATACCAAAGATGGGGAAGGCATGTGCCTGTGGTCTACTTGGATGGAGAGTAGATGGATTTTCATCATGAGTATATATATCGTCTTTGTATTTTTTTCTAGAACCTATGTTTGTGGATGCACATGTTATCCCAGATGGCACTGATCCAAATGATGCTAAGGTGTACTTCTTCTTCAAAGAGAAACTGACCGACAATAGCAGAAGCACAAAACAGATTCATTCCATGATTGCTAGAATATGTCCTGTAAGTATTAAAGTTGTTCTAATTTGATGAAAGACTAAGAAATTCAAATTATGTAAACATGTCTTCTTTTCCCAATAGTTTATCTTCCTACTTTTTAAATCTACGGTTACAAATTAATAAAATATTAAAAGGAGACATTTAGATTTAATGTTTATTCACATCAGTCATACAAGATAAACACACTATTTTGGAAAATAATTTAATCCAAGGAATATTTTGGTTATGGTTTTACACAAATAAACAGTTTTGATTAATTTTTGCTTTTTTCCACTTAATGCATTAGAATTAAAAAGAAATTGCTGAATTGTATATTATAAAAAGAAATAGAACAATTCTTATGGATAAAATACAGTAAAAGACAATTATTGAGGAACTGTCTATAATAGTAAGAATTAAGAAATACTTTAGTAAAATACAGTTCTAATTACAAACTGATCAAAATATTCTTGTGTATCAAGAGTAAGTATACATAGAAACTCAAAAAAACTCATGATGTCTTCTCACATAAGAGTATTACAGGCTTGTCCTGACTCATTTATGATTAGCATCTTCTGTGCAAAAGTATTTCTTAAAATATTTAGTGTTTAAAATAGTCTATTTTTAAACATTATAATATTCCACTGATTTTGGAGCTTATCTGCTTCTCAGTCATTTGGAACAAGGCAGTGAAGCCAGCTGATGATGTGAAAAGCTTCAGGAAGTACAGAAAAAATGTCATTCAATAGAGACTATTTGTAAATGATCCAAATACCATTTTCCTTGCCCTGACCAGAGAAATATGTATATAAAGCATCTGATTAGAAATATTAAGGATTAAATGGTAATGCAGAGAAATGAAGGAGAGAAAGTAGAATTATTGGGGACTATTTGGTGTAAGTATAAACCCACTCTCCTGACCATGGTAGAATCTGCATGCTTCCCTGTATACAATCATTTATGTTTGTACTGGAGAAAATGAGTTATCAAGAAAAGGCAAATTAAATTATGTAGTCTCCATAACAGCTTACTCATATTTTCATCAGAAATTTAGAAAGTGTTATGGCATATATTTATTAAATTCATTTTGATACATTTTCAGTTGATATCATATAATAGGAGAATAACAGTATAACTAAGGCTATTTTTAAAAAATACTATAGATCTTAAATATTCCTCTTTAACTATTGATATGCAGATTTGGTTAACATTTCCATCTTTCAGATTATAACAAATCCCCAAGTAGTAAGAATCCAAGGTAAATTTTAAATACACTTCAATATTTATTTAAGCAATCTGAAATGTGTTTACAAAATGGTTTCAGAATGACACTGGTGGACTGCGTAGCCTTGTCAACAAGTGGACTACCTTCTTAAAAGCGAGGCTGGTATGCTCGGTAACTGATGAAGATGGCCCAGAAACACACTTTGATGAACTAGGTACATAAATGTGAGATTGAAAAATGTTCTTGAAAGAGAGTTTGTAAAGTTTACATATTTTAATAAACTCTCAAAAGAGGTTGTATTTTTCATGAATGTTTTCAGCATAAGTAAGTGCTGATTTGAATTAATGATCTGGATACTGTTCATGAATTTCCTGAGTATTTTTTAAATCTGTCTTGCCCCTAAGTGCACTGCTGAAACATTTAGTTCATTGAATCCACCATGATATATGAATTCGTGTGTTTTGTGTGTGTGTTTGTGTGTGTTTTAGAGAGAGAAGAGAGAGGTATTTATATAATTTATATATAAGTAATGATATGTTTGTGCTTTTCTAAAATAAATGTATATTTCATATATATTTGAATTCTGATATTCTGGTTTAAAATCAGTTTGTATGAGAATACAGCTATATATTTTTACTACAGTTAATGGACACAATAGAGGTTATATGGAAAAGTGTCAGAGTAGAAAGTAGACTTGTGCTCCAGTTTTAGTTCTTCTTGGTGACCCTGGGACTAAATATTCTCAGCATGTGTGACATGAGGAGGGTTATACTTTCCAGGTCAAATAAGGACTGAAAATCTGATTCCTTTCTGCCAAGGAACAGTTCTCTCTCTTTTTTTTTTTTGAATTTAATTTAATTTTTTATACAGCACGTTCTTATTAGTTATCTATTTTATACAAATTAGTGTATACATGTCAATCCCAATCTCCCAGTTCATCACACCACCACCCCGCCATCCACGCTTTTCCCCCTTGGTATCCATATGTTTCGAACAGTAGAATAACTTGGTACACATAATAGTATCGTGTTTACTAAGTGCCATTTAGAAATGACTTTTATTTTGCTTTAATCCATTAAAATATAAAATGCTGGTTAGTCTCAAATACTGAGGCAGGTGATGAGATAAGCAATAAAAATGTATTATAATATGGAAAAAATACTGGTTCTAGCAGCTACAATAATTGAAATAGACAGTTGGTCTCCTCAAAAAGCCATTATGTTGATCATAGAAACACAAGTTTTTATTTCAGCTTTTCTAGAAAAAACGTTCTAAGTATGATTTCATGTTATAACCTAGTTACTCATTATTTCCCCCCAAATTCTTTGCAAGTATATTTATGTTTCAGTGACTTAGAATGTTTCAGTCTTTCCCATTTTTAGGGAGAATAGACAGTGCCAGCCTTTTATGGAAAGACTAGTGATTATTAATTTATTGCTTAAGAGGTTCTAAATTTATTGTGAATAACAAAATACATCTTTCTTTGTATTGGTCAGCAAGAATCTTATTTGCAAAAAGGTCACTAAATCCAGATCTTTCTTGCATTCATAACAATTGGTTATTAATTGGAATTTCCTATCAGAAATTTACTTCCAGGTTCTGTTCTGTATTACTGTACCTTACGATCTATACTTTTGCCTTTGCCTCAATATACTTTAAAATTCTTGTTGTTAGGGGAATTATTGATTAAATAAAAATATCACTAGCAATTTTGACTAAAAGACAAAAAAGTCTTATAAGTCACTGTGAAAAAGTTTTCTTCCATGTTCCAAATTCTAACCCTAGATTAAAAAGAAATTGAGATTTGTAATACTTTTTAAATTAAAAATGTAATTTATTATCATTAAGGATATTTAGAAAATTCAGGAAAAAAGAAGAAACAGGAAAGTTTCTGTAGCTTTGTTAACCAGAAACACTCACTGGTAATCTTCTTATTGTATTCTAATGTATAGTTTTATGGTTTACATGGTTCTGGTCCATATTAAATACCATTGTGTCTTTTCTATTTAATATTATTTCATCAGCATAGTTTCCATAAGTGTTTGTGTAACATTTTATTTAACTTACTTTACCATGTGCTTATCATTTAGTTGCTGTCAAATTATAATGATGCTGCAGGAATATCTTTCTGAATAATACTTTTTGTACTTGAAATTATTTCTTAGGATAAATTTTTTAAATATTTGGGAATCTTAAAAATTGATATTTCCCTTTTATAGAGGATGTGTTTCTGCTGGAAACTGATAACCCAAGGACAACACTAGTGTATGGCATTTTTACAACATCAAGGTAATATTAAACAATTACATTGTATGAGTTAAACAATAAACTTTATTAAGTAATAGTAATTATTATAAAAACATTCTTCTCAACTCTTTAATTTTACTTAACACTTAGGATGTAACTCTCTCATTTTATTACTTTTGCCTGATTACTAAAATATATTTAAGCTGAACTCAGAGTTTCAAAATAGTTTTGTATGGGGTATTTATAATGATTATATGCTATTTTTCTCAAAGAAAGGAGAATATAAACTACAATGCAGGGATAATGTATATAAGCTATTGTTTTAAGGAAATAATTTGAAGACTCATGATGCAAATAAAACTCTTAGCATTTCTATTACAATTTTTATTTCAATAGCAATCTAAAGTGATAGCTATGAACACACTAAACCAGTTTTCATGTTCCATGTGACAGTATTTTAGATATTTGAAAATAGCTTTGTTTTCTAATTTATCTGGAATGCCCAATCCCAATTATCATGTATTTCAAGACAGTCCAGCATATTCTCATCCTTTCCTGCGTGTATTCCTGCGTACTCATTTTACACCAGGAGTGTTACTCAGAATTCAGCACAATACTCCACTTGTGATATGGCCAATTCAGAATGTCCTTTTCATCAGACAGTCAACTACAAAATGAAAATCTAAAGATTTTACTATTCTTCTCTAGTGGGGGAAATGTGGTATAATTGTAAACTGTAATGATCTCTTCACAGTAAAAGAATATCACAGGGATATTGATTATAAATCATATTTACTTTGCCCTATAAGATATCTAAAAAGATGTCTTTCAGGATGAGTTTAACTCCTGTTTTAACAAAGGAAATAGTCTTGATTTAACTCACAAAGAATTGAACGAAGCAAAAAGAACCAGATTCTTAAGAAGAAAATGTTTGTCTCAAAAAAATATTTTCCTAGTTTCTGTGTTTCCCTAGTTCTGTGTTTCCCAACACCAATAACTTTAACATAGAAAAAATGTTGTCATTTCTGACTATTAATGCTAATGATTAATAATATATCTTGGTTTTCTCAGTGGGCATCTAAGTTTCCCATTAGGCATCTAATTTAAGAGAAATATGTGATTCAGGAAAATGTTGGTTTCAGTCAGTCTGCTTAGTGACAATGGAAATAGTTTTCAGTATGCATCCAAATAAATTTTATGAGAATTTATTGACTAAACATAATTTAAGGAATCGTTTTTGGACTCTATTGTTTACAGCAGAGTAGCAGGGAATGTTTACAACAATTTCTCCAACTACTATTTAGGACAGCATTGTAAGAATACTCTCACATTGAAATAATCTTAAGACAAAGAGATACAGTGTTCTCTTATTAATGAGATTTATTTCTGTGAGGTAAACTATGATAGGTTATGTTGATACTGATTTAGAATTCAAATCATATTTTTAATAAATCATCAATTCACTTTTTGTTTAATATCTTCTGCAAGATAAACCAGTTGGAAGTTTCTTTGACTTGTCCTATATTTAGGACAAGTACATTGAGTACTTTTCTATAACTTATTGTCTACTACCTCCATGGGTGAACTAAATGTTTTGATATCAATGGCTTATTTCAAAACAGTAGAAGTTTTTTAGTTTTTTACAATGTGTACCATAACATTCAACTTTTCCATGATGAATTACATTAAGTTTTTATCACAAATTTTACCTTTATTTTTAAAATTGTATTTAAATTTTAAAAATAAGAAAATTAATATCTTTCTATTTTCTTTTTTAGCTCAGTTTTTAAAGGATCAGCAGTGTGTGTGTATCATTTATCTGATATACAGACTGTGTTTAATGGGCCTTTTGCCCACAAAGAAGGGCCCAATCATCAGCTGATTTCCTACCAGGGTAGAATTCCTTATCCTCGCCCTGGAACTGTAAGTATCCAGGAAACTTTCTTTGTTATTTTACTTTTTTAAAAAATATAAGTTACTAAGAAATGAATATCATGCTGATGTTTATTAAATACAACTATAGACCTACTGGTATGCTCATTATAATTTTTCAGCTCACAGGTTCTTAGATTTGGGATTTTAAAAATATATATATTACAGCATTCTGTACAATTTTTTCTAAGTGCTATTGATAATAAAATCTCATTTATATTTCAAGACAGCTGGATATGTTAGATAGGGAAGAGATATTTTCCTAATTTTACTGACATAAAAACCATAGCTTGGAAAGGGTTAACATTTTGAAGGCAGCCTAAGAATTTGAATGCTAGTTGCTTTTCACAATCCTTCCTTATATTAAGGAATCTCATCTACTTTAATGAAAGAATAATCATGTGAGAATTAGTTTAGAGATAAATCATGTGGAGATATTTCAATTTTAGGGATATATTTAGTTAAAAATTATACGTTGTATATATTTCTCAAAGAAATAAAATGGTATGTGTGAGCAAGTAATGACAATGAAAGTGATGTAATTCAGATAAAATATTTATAAAGTTTTAAGGCATACAAATATAACCATGTCTTGCAACATTGTAGAATTAAGGGGTACATTGTAAACTACCTTTTCCAGCTGAAGTTACAGACAGTGCACTGGCAGATTGGAACTGAGTTTTTCTAGGACAATGATCACAGTCTTACTATTTGTTTTTGATTGGACAATAATAATGCTGCCTTGCATTCTAAAATATTGATTAGTTTCTGTCTCTGTAAAATGTCATACAACACACTGATTGAGAGGAGATGTTACACAATTGACCAAGAGGAATATAATCCTCTCATATCTTTGCATTACATCAAGTAAGGTTATATTTATAAATTGGGTTGGAGGGAAGTAAAGAATGATTTTTTTTAAATTGAAGGATATTTATTAAAATAATATTTACTTAAAATGTTTTTCTTTTTATTTGAATATGAAACCCCCTTTGTCAATATGCTTTCAGACATTCATTCCTCATAATTTTTACTGACTGTTGATTCACTTTAGTTTTGTGTTATTATTAGAGTTTCTTTGCAATGCATTATTTACTCCTTTGTTTTCTCATCATCTTAAAGTATACTGCTGTCAAATGTTTTAAAAATAGAAAAAAGTGTGCTAAGCCTCTAAAGAACATGTTTATTCAAAATTAAAAGGGCTCAGGTTTGGTTCCCTGGCTAGGAAGCTCAAAGATTAGTCATTGATATGTATTTTATTAGAACAATTCACTTTTAATTAATTTTGGAAAGATTATCAGAATTGCTACTTATCCAGGAAAGAATTGTTTTAAAAAGTTGTAGTTAATCATGGCTGGCAACAAAGTCTTAACCATATAATTACATTCTCCTTTTAAATGATTTCACTTTGATGCTTATAGCTCAACAGAAGATGGAAGAAACATTTATTTATTTGGTACCACACAAGGAAAAGAAGTCAACAGATATATCCATCTTAGGGTACCTCAAGTTGGAGTGTGTTGGATAAGAAGCAGGGTTTACATAAGAGAAGGGAAAGCAAGGGGAAGCTGAATAACTTTCAAATTCCATCATAACTGAAGACTCTCATTATTTCATTGAATGTAGTTCATGTATTTTCAAATGATTCACTGATAAAGTATCCAAAGATTTGTCATATTTTTGAGAATTGTTTGCTATTTGAATTTGACCAAGTCATTGCTTCATCTTAAATCAGCAAATTAAGAGGCGGTTGTGATTATATATGCTTTCATCAGTTATTCTTTTGAACAAAATATATATGGGATTAGTACAGGAGCAATTGATTTGTAAACTGAATAAAATTCCATTTCCCCTAAATAAAACTTTAAGAGAAACCTCTCAGATAGAGATAAAAGAGAGCCACACTCATTGAATCGGGGTCCAAGGCCTCAGAGCCTCAGTGAGTGTGTGCTGGAGTTAGCTTGTACCTGGCTGGCAAGAAGAGATTGTGTTCACCTCATCTCAATTGAGGAGGTCACAGTAGCAACTGGAAATCAGCCATGGTGGGATTACTACACCATGGAAATTGGCAGATGTTACAAATCAGGGTTTTTCCCCTAAAGAAAAGCGCTCTCCCTGGTCCCACAGTGCCTCATGACTCTCCACCCAATGGCAGCTCAAAAGGTCTCTGAGAAGAACACTCATGTTGAATAGCAATTATCCTACATAAAATGTGAGACTAGATAAATCATTTTTAGTAAAACAATATAAACCAACGCTAAATTAGAAAATTCTGCAAACAGTCCCACTTTTCACTATTTCTGAACTCCTAAGAATAAGCATTTTTTCCTGTTCCAAAGCAGTGTGAAATAAGCCAGGGCTTAGTGACACACATCTGGAGGAGACTCCATGAAAAAAGGGAGTGAGTAGTCAGTACTTGAGACATATTTCTATAATGTGGTTTCTTACATCTGGTGCTGAGACCAGAGTAACTCCCTTAAATTAAAAAAAAAATTGTCAGATGAGTAATCCTTAGGGAATAAAAGAGGCTGGGTGGAGGAATGACCTCTGGAACTGCTCCTGGAAAAGCATACCTCCCTGAAGATGTAGTTCCTCCACACTTCACTGAGCAAAACACCATGAAGTCAGCTCTCTGACTCAGAGTGGCCAGTATCTGTCTCTTTCTTGGGCTTCTAAGGTTTAATATCACCTTCATGTAGCCAGAAGACTTACAGCCAATTGACCCAAAGCATTCTTTTTCTCTAGGGTTAAGAATGTTGCCTCTGAAGCCTCCCAAGGTAGGATCAACTATGATCGCCATACTTTATTTCCCTATACAGTAGTCCAGTTGCAAGGTCAACCTCATAAATATATGACTGGAATCTTAAAGAAATGACACTGGCAGAAATCCTATACCCTCATTCTAATGTTCCTGGTAGGTGCTTCTTTTAAAGCAGCATTGATAGCTGTGTTAGCAAACTCCCAACTAGCAAGCCCAAGTCAGTAGGAAGAAGCCTGCCAATTGTGTCATAATGTTTTTCCATAAGTAATACAAGTTTGTGGAAGAAACAAGACACCTTTGGTATGTTGTAAAGGGCAGCCAAGGACTGCAGATTCTCTCTGTGGCTGAGCTAACATATTACATTATTCTGATACAACATGTTTAAGCTTCTGTAGAAGATTGTGTTTGCTTATACTATACTGTTAAAGCAGAACCTCACAAAAGTCTTCAGTTTTAACATCTGTTTATAACTGGACCAGAACCATCTGCTTCAATCACCATGCTTTGAACAGGTCTACAACCTGGTGCAGCAAAAGAACACAGAAAATTCATGATCCTGACAAAAGGGCCAGCAAAAAGGTTTCCCTTTTTCTTGGGACCACTAATTATATGGATCATGTTCAAAGCATCTTTTGGTTGTTCTTACATTAGAAGCATTTTTATTCCTCATAGACATTTTAAAACATAGCAAAGTTTACAAAAAAATTTAACACATGAGGCATATAGGCATGAAAAGTTAATTACATATTGTTTCACATAATTATTCAAGACATATGAATAAAGCAGACAATAAATATTATTGAAGTCTAGAGAAAAAGGAGGTCGACATGGGACAGCCCTGTTTGGAAAGGCATATAAAAATATATGAGATTGAGCTGGGCCTGAAGGGTAGTTGATGTGGATAATTTGGATAAGTAAGAAGGGATGTTTCAGGCAAAGGTTACTGCATACATTACAAAACAAAGACAGAAATTAATAAGTGAATCCTAGAAGCTCTGCATGGGCTAGTAGACTGGAACAAAGAGCTCTTTTAAGTCGTGGAGGATAAATACAAGGAAGATGAGGGCCAGCTGGTGCATAAATACAAGTCTTCAACTTTGTAATTCTTTGGGCTTTAAATAAAAGGCGTAGATTACCAAGGGTTTAAACGTAAGATCAATTTCTCTCCGAACACGAGTTTCAAAGACCAATGCTAGAAACTAGCCCCGATTCTAGAATATCATTTATTTATGTCCATTTATTTATCCATATACCACTTGTCCTTCAAGTGTTAGGTCAAGCTTCTTTTGAAACATGCCTGTCACTCCTTCTGTGAATAGTTTTGCATTTATTTTCTGTTATCTGTCTTTAGCCTCAACTTCTACCTCTTTCTTTCACTTTGTGCTCTGTGATTCAGGATTGCCCCAGGATTTATAGTTCCCTAAATATTCCAAACTCTTTTTATTTTTTTAAATCTCTAAACCTCTTCACTAATTCTGGCAGCCTTAAGTTCTCTACTATTCTAAATTCATTTTAAAAATATTGGCTCTTATTGATCATGAACCAAATTCTGTTATTTATTTTATATTTATATTAAATTATAATTATATGTCTCAATTGTTATTTTACTTTGAATATGTCCATCTTCCTTACTAGAACACTTGTGTCTAGAGGACAATGGTAGCTCCCGATTCTTAAGTCCCCAACTGGGCACATCAAAAAGCATTTTGAATAAAAGCTGTCCGAAGAATTGACATATGAATTAATATGTGAATATATTAATGCTGAAGACTAGTATAAATGGGTGAGTGGATTAGGAGCAGATGCTCAAGAATACCTGAGAATAGCAAAGAAATTTGGCATACTTCCTTCACATGGCATTCTTATTGTTCCTGTATTTCACTTAACACTTTAGTAATCAAAACACTTAAAATGTCTTTACTCAAAAAAGGAGTGCTTATCACCACTTGATAAACAGAAGCTAGAACTGGAGAAAAACAAACACTTAAAGGAGAAGTTTAACCAAAATAATGACTATTTGTAGAGCAAAATTATCCTTCTTAAGAATGAGACAACAGCCCAATTAATGGACAAAGGCTTTATTTTATGGTAGCACGTGGGTGTTATATTATCTTGAGGTTTCAGTACAGAGGCTTCCATATATCACAAGGTGAGGGATACGTTAATCACATCTTATTTATACTTGGCAGTTTTATACTGAGCAAACTCACAGTTCCAGATGGAAAGTCTGCAAAGGGTAATCAATTTTTGTTCTTGTCACCATCACTGTCACTCATTCTGTGTCTTATCTACAAGCTTTATGCCATGAATCAATGGAAAAATTAATTATTGTCAAAAAGAATTCTTCTGTAATTTTGAAAACAAACTTTTACTAGGAGACACTTATTTCTAAGTAAAAAGTTTATTGTGAATATAAAACAAAAGTCCCAAATGGAGAACATTTGAATGAATATAAAATAATTGATTTGACTTGATTTATTTGGGTTACATATTTAATAACTATGGTTTTGAGCAACTGAACATAATTTTTATCTAAATTTCAACTACTATTAAGTAAAACCCAGAAACTAGGCACTTATAATTTAATAAGCTTATCACTCATGAAAATAATTGCTAACTGGAAATTGTATAAATTGCCTAGTAATATATGCTAACTTTGGATCTTTCTGGAACTTACAAATGAGAACACTTGCAAATATTTAAGGAGACATCTCAGCTTAGCAGACCATCATTAGTGGTGTTTTACGAAGGACTGGAACTATTTAAATTGCCCATGCATTTGTTCTTTCCATGTTTTCATTCAGTGAGCAATGTATTTCCTGTTTTCCACTTTGTGTGAGGAATGAGGGTAGAAAAAGCCCATAATACTACACTTTTCAGAAGTATGGTACATACCCATAAGTTTAGAATACCCTCACATGGAATTTTTTGTCCTCATTTGGTCTTTTAGTGTAAGCAATTTATAAACATGCATAAATATAATACTTCTTCCTAAAAGAAAAGCATATGAACCCCAGATGAAAGTCTAGTTAATGGGATAATGAATGAGAAGCTTAGTTTTATTACTTGTCTCATTATCTCTCTTCAGTGAAGTCATTTAATTGCTCCTTATGCCTTTCTACAAAAAGAGAACTATATTTACTTGTCCTAGAAAAAAATTCTAGTAATGTTAACTGTTTAAAGTTAGTCTAAAAATTGCATTCAGGATGATACAGTTCAAATGATTGAGAGCACATTCATAATCTGCTGAGTCTTATTTGCAAATGCAGGACTGCCTGGCAACACTGGCCCAGAGGCAGTGACATTGTAGGTCAGCTGTTGCATGGATTTAACCCAGAAATTGCCATGTTTTGTTTGGTCCCTAAAGTTGTTTTTCTTTTTTTTTTTCATTGGGTCAACATTAAAATTTTGGCAGCTTTCACATAAAGTTCCACATTTCTATCTTCTGTTGGAATATGGCCACACTAGGCTTATATTCCTGCATAGGAGCAGTCAACTAGAAATAAATGTTCATTGCCACTGTCGAATGGGGTATAATTTTCCTTTTATTACTGTCCCCATCACATCTTGCTGTTCACCACAGATGCTGTACCCATTGCTGTTGAACAGGAAGTTTGCTTTGTTGCTTTCCTTTCACTTTGTACCTCTCTAAAGAGGATAAATGAAATCTAGAACAGTAGTGCTTTTGTTTTAAAAAAAATGACCAAGTATTTTTTTTTTGAAAGTAGAGGTATTGACAGTGTTTAATAGGGCTAGACAAATAATGTTTGTATGTGTTAAAAGCTTATATGTTGCTCATATAACTTAACACTCAGCTCCTATTAGTGAGTGTGTTTTAAGTTCCAAGCTTCAGCACCTCCCAGCCTACCCATGAGTTTGGCCTCAGATGCTCTGTAAATGGAATCCTCTTCTCAGAAGTCCTTGTCATGCTTCCTTTCCAGAACTGCTGAAACTGTCCAGCAGTCATTTTTAGATCTCATAATTGCTTTCTCTCTGCCCCTTTAAACTTGATGCTCTGAATCTTTCCTCTCCTCCCCAGAACTGAGGCGCCTGTTTCATACAGCCCCTGCACCAAAATTGGATGCCAGATATAATGGAGTAATTCACTCATTCAACTACTCTTTGTGGAATATTTAATATTCTTCAGCTTTATTATAGGTCTGAGGGTGAAATCATGAACAAAATTTACCCAGTTAAGACTAATTCACAGCTTACATTGTAGAGGAAGAAACAGACAATAAAGATATAAGCAACAAATACATTACACACAGGTAAATAGAGCTGTGATGAAAAATAAAGCAAACTAAGGAGATGGAGAGTGGAGATGGCGTTGGGGAGCTATTTTTGTATGTGTCATCACCTTTAAGGAAGTAACTGTTGAACTGAGAACTGAATGAGGCAACAGAGAAAACCACGGAGCAAGTGCCAAGGTCCTAGAGCGGGAGCTGGCTTGGGACTCAGGAAGAGCAAGAACTATGGGAGGGGTAGATGCAGATGCAGGCCAGACATTCAGGGGCTTATAGCCAGGCTAAGCTGTTGGGATTTTATTCTGAGAGTAATGGAAATCACTGGAGTGTTTTCCAGAGGGAAATTATAAGGTCTAGTTTACCATATCCAATCCAAGCTCCAACTTCGGAGAGCCCTCTTTTGGGAGAGGGGATCAGATAGAATAAAACTCTCGCAGGTTAGAGTTCTGATTGAATTTGATAACAATAATCTAATTTATTTTAGCCGGTAGCAGCATTAGATTATATCCAGAAGGTTTTTTTTTTTATAACAACACTGGACCTGGCGCAGAATAAGAAACAGAAAAGTGAGAGAAGGGTGAAAATTTATACCGTATACCAAATGGTGTCAGCTCCTCTCTGAAAACAAACAGTGCAGGATAAGTGGACTTAGCCTATTTAAATGATCAAATTATACACCTTATTTTCTACAGATAGTAGTACTATGCATAGTCATGCAGTTTTCTCCTCACTCGGTAGCAAATACACTTAAAACAGCTTGAGCTTCTAAGTATTTTGAAAAATAGAGGTCTTCTGATTATTATTAAAATAAAGCCACTATTGTATTAACTTAGTCCTTTAAAATTTTTTTTAGTGCCCAGGAGGAGCATTTACACCCAATATGCGAACCACCAAGGAGTTCCCAGACGATGTTGTCACTTTTATTCGGAACCACCCTCTCATGTACAATTCCATCTACCCAATCCACAGAAGGCCTTTGATTGTTCGTACAGGCACTGACTATAAGTACACAAAAATAGCTGTGGATCGAGTGAATGCTGCTGATGGTAGATACCATGTTCTGTTTCTCGGAACAGGTAAGTATTTGAGCTCAAACTAGCTTAATGTGTAGTAAAAGAGCGTACTTGCTACGGGCATGATATTGAAATCAGAAAAACTCCAGTGTTTACATGTGTCTGACTCTGAGGTGTTTTATGTCTTCATGCTTCAGTTTCTACATCTGTAAAATGCAGTTAAGATAAATTACTTTATAGGATTGTTGTGAGGAACAAATGGGTTAATATATGTAAAGCACCTAGAACTATTCCTGGCATATATTGTGGTGAAATAAGGTAATGAGATGAATGAAGGGATGGGAAATTTTAAGCATGAGTGTTCTCTCAACTAAAACAAATATTGTGACCGCTTCATAAACACATGGAGCCATATATGCTTTCCTGCCATCTCCAGGACGTTTCTTTATCAATTATATTATTATATACTTTATTCTTGCATTTCATCCTCTACTGAATTCTTGGTTTAGAAACCTTACGCTAGCAAATGAAACTAGGCCTGTACCTTCACCTACTGCCACCTCTGCTATACTGCTGATTTCGCCAAGGTCTTCAGTGTTCCCATGACAAGAAAATCCAAAATCCTTTAACCACTGAAATGCCTCCACATCCTCTTTGCCTCATTTGGCATTTTAGAATCACCCTACCTGTTGCTTCAGCCACAAGGCACATAATTTTCCTCTGTCTCTAGCAGTTCTCTCTCAGTTTCCTTCAGTAGCCTCGCTTTCTCCTCCCCATGAGTGTAGGTGTTTCCTGAGGTTCTCTGCATGGTCCTCTTATTTTTATGTATTCTTTGGCCATCTCATTCATTCATTTGGTTTTAATTAGTCTGTGCAAACAATCCCAAATGTGTATCTCTAGTCCTTGCCATTTTGTGAGCTCAGTGTTTGCATTTACAACTTATGATTAGGTAACACAAGTTGTATGACAGGTTAACATTTCAAACATCATGCTTCAAACTCAGTTTATTCACTTCTAAAACTCTTTAACCAGTGCTTAATCCAGTCTCCCATATTTGTATTCATTACCACACATTCCTTTCAAGGTGCTGTTTCTCCTTCATATGTCATTTCTCTCTGGGCATATCACAGTACCGGGTAACCTCAGTAAATATTTGTCAAGATGAACTGAAAATCATGACTATATCCACGGCAACACGTACAATGAAATGAATTCATAACTGATTGCAAAAGCTAATCTTCACTTGCATAAAACTGTGTTCTCCAAAGATGTTGCTTCCATATAAATAACTATAAAGAGTTTCTTTTAGCCTTGATTCTGATCATCCAGTGTGGAAATTGCTTTTGAAAAAAAATTTTTTTTCCTCAAGTGATGAGGTCATTTAGAGTCACACCTCTCTCTAATGTCTCATATTACTCAGAAAAAAATGACTGTTTTCTTATTTTCCTTTTGAAGGCTGTCTTAAATGTAGACTCTTTTCTTCCCCAGTTTTATTGAGATATAATTGACATACATTACTGTATAAATTTAAGGTACACAACATAACGGTTTGACATATATATTGTGAAATGCTTATTGCAATAAGTTCAGTTAACATCTATCATCTCATACAGATACGATAAAAAGAAAGAAAAAAAAATTTTTCCTTCTAATGAGAACTCTTAGAATTTATTCTCTTAATAGCTTTCATATATATCATACAGCAATGTAACTGTAGTACATCCCAAAACTATGGGGGTGTATGTTACATCCCTAGTACTTAGTATCTCCTAACTGGAAGTTTGTACCTTTTGATTGCCTTCATTTAATTCTCCCTCTCTCCACATCTGGTAGTGAATGTGGTTTTTCATTTTGTTTTTGTTTTTGTTTCTTTATATTACACATATAAGTGAGAGCATACAATACTTGTCTTATTCTGTATGACTTTTTTTCACCTAGCATAATGCCATCAATTTCGATCCACGTTGTCACAAATGGCAAGATTTCATTCTTTTAATGGCAGAGTAATATTTTAAACCACACTTGTTTTTCTATTCATTTGTCAACAGACACTTAGGTTATTTCCACATCTTGGCTATTGTGAATAATGCTGCAGTGAACATAGAGGTGCAGATATCTTCTCCGGTTAGTGTTTTTGTTTCTCAGAGGTGGACTCTGATATCACATTCAGGTTGTTTTTTCATGAAAGTCTACATAAAATATATAGGTTTCATGGATGGAATTTTTTAGTCTTTATAAACAGTTCAGCAGTGTTTATTTAGATAGAAGGCAGTAAGAAACATGCTTTTGCACAAATTCTTTGGCTTTTCTTACCACATAAGTAATCTGGCACCTTTACATAGACTTTTTATGTTGGTATTTAAGAACTTGTATCATTTTGGAGACCTTCAAGATGGCGGAAGAGTAAGACGCGGAGATCACTTTCCTCCCCACAGATACATCAGAAATACATCCACATGTGGAACAACTCCTACAGAACACCTACTGAACGCTGGTAGAAGACCTCAGACTTCCCCAAAGGCATGAAACTCCCCACCTACCTGGGCAGGGCAAAAGAAAAAATGAAAAACAGAGACAAAAGAATAGGTATGGCACCTGCACCAGTGGGAGGGAGCTGTGAAGGAGGAAAGGTTTCCACACACTAGGAAGCCCCTTTGCGGGCGGAGACTGTGGGTGGTGGAGGGGGGAAGCTTCGGAGCCGCGGAGGAGAGGGCAGCAACAGGGGTGTGGAAGGCAAAGCGGAGAGATTCCCGCACAGAAGATCAGTGCTGACCAGCACTCATCAGCCCGAGAGGCTCGTCTTCTCACCTGCCGGGGCAGCTGGGGGCTGGGAGCTGAGGCTCCGGCTTTGGTGGATCCCAAGGAGAGGCCTGGGGTTGGCTGCGGGAACACAGCCTGAAGGGGGCTAGTGCTCAATAGCTAGCCGGGAAGGAGTCCGGGAAAATGTCTGGAACTGCCTAAGAGGCAAGAGACCATTGTTTCAGGATGTGCAAGGAGAGGGGATTCAGAGCAACACCTCAATGAGCTCCAGAGATGGACGCAAGCCGCAGCTATCATCACAGACCCCAGAGATGGGCATGAAACGCTAAGGCTACTGCTGCAGCCACCAAGAAGCCTGTGTGTGAGCACAGGTCACTATCCACACCTCCCCTCCCAGGAGGCTGTGTGTCCCACCACTGCCAGGGTCCCGTGATACAGGAACAACTTCCCCAGGCAAGCACACGGTGCGCCTCAGGCTGTTGCAACGTCATGCTGGCCTCTGATGCAGCAAGCTCGCCCTGCGTTCTGTACCCCTCCCTCCCCTAAGCCTGAGTGAGCCAGAGCCCCCTAATCAGCTACAATTTTAACCCTGTCCTGTCTGAGCAAAGAACAGATGCCCTCAGGTGACCTACACGCAGAGGCGGGGCCAAATCCAAAACTGAACCCCAGGAGCTGTGCGAACAAAGAAGAGAAAGGGAAATCTCTCCCAGCAGCCTCAGGAGCAGAGGATTAAATCTCCACAATCAACTTGGTGAACCCTGCATCTGTGGAATACCTGAAGAGACAACGAATCACCCCAAAATTGAGGCGGTGGACTTTGGGAGCAACAGCATATGTATTTTTTTGCTCTTTCTCTTTTTGTGAATGTGTATATATATGCTTCCTTGTGTGATTTTGTCTGTATAGCTTTGCTTTTACCATTTGTCCTAGGGTTCTCTCTGTCCAATTGTTTTTCTTTTTTTTTTTTAAGTATAGTTTTTAGCTCTTGTTATCATTGATGGATTTGTTTTTTAGTTTGGTTGCTCTCTTCTTTTTTTCTTTTTTTTTTTTAAGTATAGTTTTTAGCTCTTGTTATCATTGATGGATTTGTTTTTTAGTTTGGTTGCTCTCTTCTTTCTTTCTTTTTTTTTCTTTTTAATTTTTTTCTTTTTAATAATTATTTTTACTTTTTTATTTTAATTATTTTATTTTATATTATAGTTTTCTTTCTTCCTTTTTTTGTCCCTTTTCCTCTGAGCCGTGTAGCTGACAGTGTCTTTGTGGTCTGGCTGGGTGTCAGGCCTGTGCCTCTGAGGTGGGAGAGCCAAGTTTAGGGCATTGGTCCACCAGAGACCTCCCGGCTCCATGTAATATCAAATGGAGAAAGCTCTCCCAGAGATCTCCATCTCAACGTTAAGACCCAGCTCCACTCAACAACCAGCAAGCTACAGTGCTGGACACCCTATGCCAAACAACTAGCAAGACAGGAACACAACCCCAATCATTAGCAGAGAGGCTGCCTAAAATCAGAATAAGGTCACAGACACCCCAATACACACCACTGAAGGTGGCATGACCCACCAGAAAGATAAGATCCAGCCTCATCCACCTGAACAAAGACACTAGTACCCTGCACCAGGAAGCCTACACAACCCACTGAACGAACCTTAGCCACTGGGGGCAGACACGAAAAACAATGGGAACTGTGAACTGGCAGCCTGTGAAAAGGAGACCCCAAACACAATAAGTTAAGCAAAATGAGAAGACAGAGAAACATGCAGCAGATAAAGGAGCAACGTAAAAACCCACTAGGCCAAACAAATGAAGAGGAAGTAGGCAGTCTACCTGAAAAAGAATTAGAGTAATGATAGTAAAGATGATCCAAAATCTTGGAAATAGAATGGAGAAACTACAAGAAACGTTTAACAAGGACCTAGTAGAACTAAAGAGCAAACAAACACTGATGAACAACACAATAAACGAAACTAAAAATTCTCTAGAAGGAATCAATTGCAGAATAATGGAGACAGAAGAACGGAAAGTGACCTGGAAGATAAAATAGTGGAAATAACTACTGCAGAGCAGAATAAAGAAAAAAGAATGAAAAGAATTGAGGACAGCCTTAGAGACCTCTGGTACAACATTAAATGCACCAACATTCGAATTATAGGGGTCCCAGAAGAAGAAGAGAAAAAGAAAGGGGCTGAGAAAATATTTGAAGAGATTATAGTTGCAAACTTCCCTAATATGGGAAAGGAAATACTTATTCAAGTCCAGGAAGCACAAAGAGTCCCATACAGGATAAATACAAGGAGAAACACACCAAGACACATATTAATCAAACTATCAAAAATTAAATACAAAGAAAAAATATTAAATGTAGCAAGGGAAAAAACAACAAATAACATACAAGGGAATCCCCATAAGGTTAACAGCTGATCATTCAGCAGAAACTCGGCAAGCCAGAAGGGAGTGGCAGGACATATTTAAAGTAATGAAAGGGAAAAACTTACAACCAAGATTACTCTACCCAGCAAAGATCTCATTCAGATTCAACGGAGGAATTAAAACCTTTACAGACAAGCAAAACTAAGAGAATTCAGCACCACCAAACCAGCTTTATAACAAATGCTAAAGGAACTTCTCTAGGCAGGAAACACAAGAGAAGGAAAAGGCCTACAATAACAAACCCACAACAATTAAGAAAATGGTAATAGGAACATACATATCGATAATTACCTTGAATGTAAATGAATTAAATGCTCCAACCAAAAGACATAGACTGGCTGAATGGATACAAAAACAAGACCCATATATATGCTGTCTACAAGAGACCCACTTCAGACCTAGGGACACGTATAGGCTGAAAGTGAGGGGATGGAAAAAGATATTCCATGCAAATGGAAATCAAAAGAAAGCTTGAGTAGCAATTCTCATATCAGACAAAATAGACCTTAAAATAAACACCATTACAAGAGACAAAGAAGGACACTTCTTTGGAAGGGATCAATCCAAGAAAAAGATATAACAATTGTAAATATTTATGCACCTAACATAAGAGCACCTCAATACATAAGGCAAATGCTAACAGCCATAAAAGGGGAGATCGACAGTAACACAATCATAGTAGGGGGCTTTAACACACCACTTTCACAATGGACAGATCATCCAAATAAAAATAAATGAGTAAACACAAGCATTACATGATACATTAAACAAGATGGACTTAATTGATATTTATTGAACATTCCATCCAAAAACAACAGAATACACTTTCTTCTCAAGTGCTCATGGAACATTCTCCAGGATAGATCATATCCTGGGTCACAAATCAAGCCTTGGTAAATTTAAGAAAATTGAAATCATATCAAGTATCTTTCTGACCACAATGCTATGAGACTAGATATCAATTACAGGAAAATATCTGTAAAAAATACAAACACATGGAGGCTAAACAATACACTACTAAATAACCAAGAGATCCCTGAGGAAATCAAAGAGGAAATTAAAAAACACCTAGAAAAAAATGACAATGAAAACACGATGACCCAAAACCTATGGGAAGCAGCAAAAGCAGTTCTAAGAAGGAAGTTTATAGCAATACAGTCCTACCTCAAGAAACAAGAAAAATCTCAAATAAACCACCTCATATTACACCTAAAGCAATTAGAGAAAGGAGAAGAAAAAAAAACCCAAAGTTAGCAGAAGGAAAAAAATCATAAAGATCAGATCAGAAATAAATGAAAAAAAATGAAGGAAACCATAGCAAAGATCAATAAAACTAAAAGCTGGTTCTTGAGAAGATAAAAAAAATTGATAAACCATTAGCCAGACTCATCAAGAAGAAGAAGGAGAAGACACAAATAAATAGAATTATAAATGAAAAAGGAGAAGTAACAACTGACACTGCAGAAATACAAAAGATCATGAGAGATTACTACAAGCAACTCTATACCAATAAAATGGACAACCTGGAAGAAATGGACAAATTCTTAGAAAAGCACTACCTTTCAAGACTGAACCAGGAAGAAATAGAAAATATAAACAGACCAATCACAAGCACTGATTTGAGATTGTGATTAAAAATCTTCCAACAAACAAAAGCCCAGGACCAGATGGCTACACAGGTGAATTCTATCAAACATTTAGAGAAGAGCTAACACCTATCCTTCTCAAACTCTACCAAAATATAGCAGAGGGAGGATTACTCCCAAACTCATTCTACAAGGCCACCATCACCCTGATACCAAAACCAGACAAGGATGTCACAAAGAAAGAAAACTACAGGCCAATATCACTGATGAACATAGATGCAAAAATCCTCAGCAAAGTATGGCAAACAGAATCCAGCAGTACATTTAAAGGATCCTACACCATGGTCAAGTGGGGTTTATCCCAGGAATGCAAGGATTCTTCAATACATGCAAATCAATCAATGTGATACACCATATTAACAAGTTGAAGGATACAAACCATATGATCATCTCTACAGATGCAGAGAAAGCTTTCAACAGATTTCAACACCATTTATGATAAAAACCCTCCAGAAAGTAGGCATAGAGGGAGCTTACCTCAACATAATAAAGGCCATACATGACAAACCCACAGCCAACATCGTCCTCAATGGTGAAAAACTGAAACCATTTCCACTAAGATCAGGAAAAAGACAAGGTTGTCCACTCTCACCACTCTTATTCAACATAGTTTTGGAAGTTTTAGCCACAGCAATCAGAGAAGAAAAAGAAATAAAAAGGATCCAAATTGGAAAACAAGTAAAACTGTCGCTGTTGGTAGATGACATGGTACTATACATAAAGATGCTACCAGAAAACTACTAGAGCTAATCAATGAATTTGGTAAAGTAGCAGGATACAAAATTAATGCACAGAAATCTCTTGCATTCCTATACACTAATGATGAACAATGTGAAAGAGAAATTAAGGAAACACTCCCATTTACGATGGCAACAAAAAAAGTAAAATACCTAGGAATAAACCTAACACCTGTATGCAGAAAACTATAAGATGAGATGAAAGAAATTAAAGATGATACCAACAGATGGAGAAATATACCATGTTCTTGGATTGGAAGAATCAACATTGTGAAAATGACTATACTACCCAAAGCAATGTACAGATTCAGTGCATGGGATATATATATATATATATATATATATATATATATATATACCCACAAAGAGCTGATTCACTTTGTTATACAGCAGAAACTAACACACCATTAGTAAAGTAAAGCAATTATACTGCAATAAAGATGTTAAAAGAAAAAAAGAAAAGAAAAAACTTGTATCATTTTCAAAAACAGTATTTAGGTATTTAGGCAGTATTTAGGCATCTGTTTTTAATTGTAGTGGGAAGCTTCACTGATGCTTGCTTACAAAGCCACGTAAGTCTCTTGAAGACTGTATCCTATTTGGAAAGTGCATGTTATGACAGTGCCTCTGCCAACAGCACCTTTCTGAATAGATGGTAACTCACTTAACCGTTGAACCTTATCCTCATGGTTATATCAAACGACATTGTAATTTTTTTTTTTTTTTCGGTACGCGGGGCTCTCACTGTTGTGGCCTCTCCCGCCGCGGAGCACAGGCTCCGGACGCGCAGGCCCAGCGGCCATGGCTCACGGGCCCAGCTGCTCCTCGGCATGTGGGATCCTCCCGGACCGGGGCACGAACCCGTGTCCCCTGCATCGGCAGGTGAACTGTCAGCCACTGCGCCACCAGGGAAGCCCCACATTGTAATTTTTAAAAGTGATTTCTACTTTCGTGAAACTCTAACAAATAGTATATCATGATGAAATATTTTCTGCCTGAGTAGATCTTGGATTTCTGGTGAAATTTCTTCAGAAGACAGTTGTCTGTGCTTGTTTGCTGCTAAAAGTGAATAAAATAGCCTTTTCTGAAATAGAACTTAGGAGAAACACAGGTCACTGTTCCCAGGATTTCTTAGCTTTGTGTATCTCAATGTCTTAAGAAGGATATAATATGTCTTGGGTGTCAAGTACAAAATAGCCCTTTAATTGTTATAAATAAATAATTATGCTTCAATTATTCCCACAATGAAGCAAGCTTCTCTCATGTCTTCCCTTTTCTCTGGACCTTCATGGAGAATTTAAGGAAATTTGATGAAGACATTGGTTGTCAAAAAATTTGCCATAGGAAAAACATGTGACAGGTCATTGGAATGCAAATACGTATCTTGTAACTGTATCCACTTTGACTAGTATGAATGATTTGTAGTTCACAGAATCTCCATGGTAGTTATGTGGGCTCAATGCCCAATAACTGTTACAGTTAGTCCATTACAGTGTAGTACTCTGGCTGAGCTTGAGAGGCTGGTAATCTGTCTTTTCACCCTTCTAGGACTGCCTCATTAATTTTTGTGTGCTGTCAGCTGACAAAATAAACAAACAAATAAATACATACATACCTACGTATCTACATATGTACATTTATAAGTAAAAAAATAGAAGGAAGGGAGGGAGGGAGGGAGGGAGGGGAGAAAGAAAAGTAAGCTTTGTCCTGTCATCTTTTATTTCTTAGTTTGCATTATCAATGTCTAGTCTAGGGATCAGAAAACTACAACATGGGCCAGATCTAGCCCACTGCCCTCTGCAAGTATGGTCTGTAAACTAAGAATGTTTTGCATTTTTTAACGACTGTAAAAAAATTACAAGAAGAATGTTACATGAGCAGTGAAAATCATAAGATTTTTATATTTTAGTGCCCACAAATAAAGTTTTATTAGACCACAGCCATGTTCATTCATTTACATTTTGTCTGTGGCTACTTTTGTGCTACTACAGCAGAGTTGAGTAGTTGCCAGAGAGACTGCTTAGCCCAAAGAGCCTAAATTATTTATTATTTGGGTTTTTACAGAAAAAAATTGCTGACTCCTGTTTTATTTAATAATTATATAATTTTAGAAAAAGTAAGACTTCTGAAAGAAGCTATTTTCTAATATGTAGCTATAATACAAGAATTTGTAATGTTGCTTCATATAAATACATCTTCTTTAATCTTGAGTAAAAAATGTCCTGCTCTTCTATTAAAACTTAAACTAGAAACCAAGTTTACTTAATTATTTTCCCATTCATTCCTACTACTACATCCCCTAAAAAGGAGCACAGGTTAAAAAAAAATGTAATTTATAATCAGTGCTTTCTAAAATTTGGTATTATTTGTTGATATTCTGTAGCATTTTTGGTTTTTCGTTTTTTTGTTTTTTAGTTTTTAGTATTTAGGGCGATGGGTATTTTTATGTTCCTTACTCTTTTTTTTTTTTTTTTTAATTTTAGGAAGGGCTATAAAACAGCAGGCAAGGGTTCTCATAGGATTAACATTTCTATTTTAACTTTGCCACCTACTGCTTATGTCCAGGCTATTTGTTCAAAGCCAACTATAATGCACAGTGAAGAGATTTTTGCCTGTTTTCCTTTTGCCTCTGGAGTTATGAAAATATTTAAGTGTCTAGGTCAATTTCAGACACGTTGTGTCAAATTTACATTTTTAGCACTAAATATGAATCAGAATGCCACGTGCTTTCTGACGAAAGAGGGAGTATTCTTGTGAATGGTTGTTAGAGGTTTAGGATGATTTAATGCCATTATGATTTTTTAATGTAAGCTCAATACGTGTGCTACTCTGTGAAAATTCTTATATAGTGTGTAGTGTTTCATGCTCTTCTTAATGTCTGTTTAACTGGACAAGTACTAAGTTGGACTGTAGGCTCCAATAAGTCCTTTGAAAGTGTGGAGTTTTGAAGTATGTGCCCACATATGTGACTCAAACCTTAATACGTTTGCCTTGCAGCATTACAGGTTAACTGCCTTCATAGTAACTAACAAGTTCTGGCAGTCACAGCTCTTGGAATGGCACACTTAATGAACTGCAGAGGCAAGCATTTTGATTTTTAAGGAACTCCCTAAATTACTCAAGATGTAAAATTTGATAGCTGGAACAGTACGTTTGACTTCAGAAAAGACTATACTGTCAGTTGGAAGCTCCTTTGCTTAGGAGTAAGGAACAAATCCCCTTATAAGTCACTGGTTTTTAATAACATTGTGGTTCACTGCTTTCCAAAGCAGAATCTGGAAACTTCTGAGAGTTTACCAAGGATTCTACAGGGATTTTCACAGCAGGAAATAGTAATAGAACAGAGTGGAGTGATGGCTGAATTGACAGGAGAAAGATGATAAATCATGGTGTGATGACTGCTTGATCATGTGGAAGAGTAGCAAAAGGGATATGTGAAGAGAAAAAAATGTAAGAGAGCCCATATGGTGATTGTTAATCCAGAGACAAATGTTCTCATTTAAATTTTACTTTAAAAAGACAATTTGTTAAAAATAAATATATGGATAATTGCTGAAAAAAAGTTTTTTAAGCATAATTCTTTTCCTTTAAGCTACTCTTCAGAGATACATTCTTTTAAAGCTAGCATAAAATCTCACATAATTTTTATACAAATTTTAGTGTTGCTAGTTTGCCTGAATTACCCATTTACTTACTTAGTATGCTACTTATTATGCAAATAAGTATACTTTTTCAAGTTTCTGAAATATTTTATTACTATTATAGTGATGCTAATTAAAGTTATTTACAGTGCTTATCTTTTTCCACATATGTTATTGAATCACCTCCAGCCCTTATAGCTACCCATTAAAGAACTGTGGGAATGTAGACTCCATAGAGAGCAAGGATATTTGTCTGATTTATTCATTGGTATATCCTCAGTACCTAGAATAGTGCATCACTCAAAGTTGTCACTCAATAGATATTATTTGAATGAATGAGTGAATGAGTTGCACTTATCCTCCATCGTGTTTGACAGAAGCTCAGATAAGTGAAGATCACATAGATATTGAGGGTATGATACAACCAGAATATCACCTCTTGCTGTCCGATTTCACATCCTGAGCATTTACCCTCTTCAAGTTAATTACCTCATCTACAATCACCACTTTACATATTTTCCTTTTATGAAGTTAAGGTAATTTAATTTATATTGTCTCATTTTACTATGAATTAAATGTTTCATCCACATATGTCAAGAAGATATTGCTGATGCGTTGACATTCAACATTAGCATCAGCATTGCTTTGTTTGAATGACATCACTCGCTTTTGCCCATCCACATGCTGTCACCACGTCTTACATGTGAACGAGATACCTCTCAAGGTGACAGAAAAGACTTGGAACAGACTGGATTTGTATGTGAATTAACCAATTAACCTGTGATTCTGATATCTTTTTATGTCAGTTGCCATATATTTAGGAGTGAAGGAGGTAATACTTTGGGGGGAGAGTAGAGTACAGAAATGGAATAGTACTTCATCTTACTTTTTGATATATCACTAAATCTTTGTGTGTTTTAAAACTTGTTTTGAAATGGGGCTTATATCTGTGTCCAAAATGTCTTATGCACTCACCAAAACACATATATCTAATTTGCAGGTTTCTATTTACTTAAAATAGATTTTGCATATTCAGTAGACAGATATGGAGGATTTCAGAATATCACACAAGGAGATAGTGCCTCTCAGCAGTAGAGCTGGCAACAATATGCTCTTTATCACTGGTTCTTTTACTATTTAATCACTAATATAAAGCAACTACAGTCAAACCTAATCCGTATGTTGCCTTCATTTAACCCCTTACTCTTATATGAATGTAAGGAAATTTTCTAGCCTAAAGACATTAATTTATGAAGTCTTCTGTCTGCATCTTAAGAAGAAATAACCACACTCTGTTCTTGTTCTTGATGCGCTGCCAAGCTTCGCTGAAGCAGACTTGGCAGCCTTTGTCCCCAGGAGAAAATCTCACAGCCCACTACCCAGCCAGGCCAGGCCCTCTCTATGTGACTACCCAAAGGAGGTGCGTAGCCAGGTGTCAGTTGTGAGGGTGGTCTTTGTGGGAAGCCAGTTTTTTTTAAAAAAAGTTTTATGGAACTGAGAAAAGTTCAAATGGTCAAAAATGGAAAGAAAGGTTTCATTGTAGAATATGAAGTGTAGTGTGAATTGAACCAAAAAGATTTGAAACTGGATTTTCTGAGGTAAGTCATAAATGTTTTATTTAGTTTAGAGTCAGAAATGTTTTACTTAGTTGTATGCTTATTTTTCTCTTCACTTATGTGGTAAGCAGAATAAGAGTCCCCCAAAGTCCTAATCCCTGGATCATGGTCTCTCTGCTCAGGGTCCCACAAAGCTGCAGTCAAAGTGTAAACCAGACTGCATTCCTTTCTGGAGTTTAAATTCTCTTCCAAACTCGCATGGTTTTGGGAAAAATTAAGTTCCTTCCTGATGCAAGAATGAGACACTGCAGTTCCCTGCCATTGGCCATTCAAAACATGATTGTTTGCTCCTTCAATCTGGTAACACAGCATCTCATACAATGGAGCATAATCACGGGATTGACATACCATCAATTTAGCATTATTCTTTGGCCTAGAAGCAAATCACACAACCACTTGCACTCAAGGGGAGAAGTTATACAAGGGCATGACTTAGTAGGGTTCACCTTAGTGTAGGTCAGTCACTGCCCAGATACACTTAAATAGATCTGTTTGGTATTGGTGGGGAGGATACATTACAGACTGAGGAAAGAAGGCCAGTTAGGAGACTTTTGTTTTTTATAGACAAGAATTGATGAGAGCCTAAATTAAAACAGGTATTAGAAGTCAGAGATTGAGAGAGATTATCAAGAGATATTTAGGAAGAGGAAAGGACCTGATGATAACAAATTGATGAGGGAAGGGTAGGCAGATGAAGAAAAGTGTCTAAAGTGTTTTGTAGATTTATGGTCTGGCAAAGGGGTGAAAAGAAGTTCCATTCACTGATCAAGGGAATATAGAATCAGTAAGCAGATTTGGGAAGTAACGAATTCCTTCTGAAGAGCACACCTGTCTTCTCCTATGACCTGTTATGATTAGAAGCTGAATTTACCACCTAAAATACACTATCTCATTAAAACCTCATAGCATCCCAATGAGGTGGAATCATTATTCCCATTTTACAACTGTGTAAACTGAGCTTATGTTCGTGAAGCTATTAGAAACTAATTAAATTCCAACCCAGGTCTGTCTCACACTGAGTTAAAGATTTTGTGTACCATTCAGATGGATAAGTCAAAGAGGGTGTTGTTGTAGATACACTTCAGCAGAGAGGGCTGTGCTAGAGATGTAGATATAGGAGTCATTAGCAATGTAGGTGTTAGCTGAATCCATGACAATTCTTGAGGTCAGTCTAGGAACTATACAGATAAGGATTTAACTCTGGGGAGCTCATTTACACGGTAGGAGAATAGAGAGTATTTACCAAGAAAATGGAGAAAAAGTGACCATGAAAGTAACAGGAGAATAAGAGAAAATAATATGGTGATCTGGAGAGAAGAGAATAGCAGGCAGGAAAGAAGCCGTGGTCGAGATCATCAGATGTAGCACAGTTATGTCTGACTGCCCTTGCAATACGTTCCTTTCCTCATTAGCCTGTCTTCTTGAAGACCAGAGAAGTTTGAGAGGAAACAACCATTCCAGTGGAAAGAATGAGTTGTGAACAGGAGGCAGTAAGAAGGCGTTAGCATGAGCAAGTCCATGGTGGATTAAGAGATGACTAAATGAAGAGGGGAAAGCTCCTCTTTACCCAAGCACCCAGAAACATAGGTAAATGTTCCAAATCAGCTTTTGTATGTGCTTTAATTTTTGCAAATTAATGCAGAACAGCCTATCTTATGGTAAAAATGGTGCAGAAAATAAATTATTTAATGACCATAAAATTCATTAATCTCAGATGAGTAATTCTTTCCCCAAATGATAAAGGATTAAGTAGAAAGAGTTAGCTCCAGTTTTGCCTCTTTGGAAATTTAGTTATTTCATAGTGTAGAATCAGTAAAACTTTACATAGGACATGCACCTGCATGTAAGTCTGTTTAACTTGAGATGTAAATAAAACATTCATGATATAATGCAGTGAAGGATAATGAGACATGATATGTACCTTTTGGTAATTTACAAAATCCTAAAACATTAATTTTAGTGATTCCTGAGGCCCTATTTGAGTATTATTTTTAGCTGTATCACCAGGAAATAACTACAGTAAACCATATGCTGATGGATTATCCCTTGGTCTAATACTGTTAGATATTTTTCAAAATCATTACAGGAAAAATTAACTTCTAGAACCAGAACTTATTACATTGTAACTTAATTAAACACATTTTGATACATTAGATATTTTTCATGAGGACAGAAACCTTAGTTGAATAAATAATTAAGTCAACTTTTTAAAATGGCACATTTTGCTGGATTCTGATTTTTTGGTAAGTCCCAACTAAGTCAAGGCTTACAATTTAGTCACTCCTTATAAAATTGCCAGTTTAGTAAGATTGTTGGCCTTAAAATTTTGCCCCAGAAGTCTACTTCTCGATTAGTTTATCTAGATATGTAACTCCCAAACTTTCTACAGCAGTAATGGATACAAGCGTGTGTGTGCTTACCTGTAAAATCCTAGGTCCAGTGTGAAATGGGAAATCCAGTGTGTAATGGGAAATTAAAATTTCCAGAGATATTCTCATAATGATCAATTCTAACTTTGTTTAGGATTTCTCCAAAACCTTGTTAAAAACAGAATAACTTGTTAGAATAGTTATAATAAGTTATTCTTGGATAAATTCTAGGCTAAGGGTTAGGGAACATGCTTTAACTTCAAAGGACGTATGTTTAAATTCTGCTCTGTGTCATCTACCAGTTATATGACCTGAGCAAATTATATAACATCTCTAAGCCTGGTTTTCTTAACTGTACCTACTTTATGGATGTATTTTAAAGATTGAATGAGATGATGTGTATAAAACCTTGAATGTACTGCCTAGAAATTAGTAAGCACTCAACAGGTACATATACACAAGTATCTATACAGTAGATATATATTTATTGACATCAATCATACATATCTATGAATATAAATATGCATATATATAAGTATATTTGTGCATACATAAATATTTTTGAATTTCGATTGCAAATCCTGATACTATTCTATGCACCAAAAATAAGCAGTGAAAAAAATACACAAGTGTCTCACCTTTTATAAAGTTCATATTCTTGTGGGAGGAAACAGGCAATGAATAATATGTGCATAATTATTTTACAGCATTACTTAAATTTGAGTACACTGTATTAGGAAAAGCAGAAAGGAAACAAAACCTTTAATGACAGACCATAGATGAATTTGCCTTTAATAAATGAGAGGCATTTCTTCTGTTTGGAAATTATAGATAAAAGTAAAGCGCTGGTATATAAGAACAGTAAGTAATTTATGTAACAGGTAAAGTTACATAAACAGGACAATGAGGAATGACAATTTCAGAACACTAAGAGAAAAATTATAATCTCTGTAGAGTTTACAAAGAAGGTTCACATAGACTTTTGCCTTTGATCTTGAGCAGCCTTGTCAGGTATGTAAAGCAAATACTATATCCACATTTTATAGAGAAATAAAAAGGCTTACAGGAGGCAGATTTGCTCAAGTTTACACCATTTTCCAGTATAAAACCAGAATGGATAAGAATAGAGGACGCTATTGTAGGTTTGGGGAAATAGGTATTTTTTTTTCAGTAGTGGTGTGGGAACTGCCATTCACTGGGCTGTTAATAAGCAATGCTTATCTACTCCTGAGAGCTAACTGCAAAAAGAGAACCGTCATAGAGCGCAGTTACAAGTGTACTCAGCGTTCAGCATATGGTGAAACAGTACTAATTTGTTGTATTCCTTCTAATGTAACTGTTGTTGGGCAGACTCAATAGCAGTGTCCTGAATTATACAGTAGCTTTAGTTTACTTCTGAATACTTACATTCTACTTTATCTTTTTAGTAATAACCAGAACATTATTTTGATCTATAGCTTTACTTAATTATATCTCTTAAATTATTATTTTTTTATTGCGTGAGCTAAATGTTTTTTAATCAAGGAAATAGATGAACAAAAAAAAGAAAAAGAAAAGAAAAAACAATCCTAGTTTGTATTCTGTAATTTGAAACCAAGTGTATTTCAGCATTAAGAAGTATGTGAATAGGGCAAGGTAATGTGTACATATATATTAGATAAAATGGCTTGTAGAACCTTGGATCACAGTGAAATGCACAGTACTATTTCTACAGTGAAACATAGAAATCTTCAAACCAAGTATAATAAATAAAGACCATAAATAGCCTTAAGTAAGTGCAGGTCAAATTTTGTGACCAAAGGAGTTCAAGTCAGGGCAGATTTTACCACCAAAGCACTTAAAAAAAAAAAAACTTTTGAAATTTAGAGTTGCAGAAAAAAGATTATAAGCCCATATTAAAAATTTAGTGTAACCCACTACTTATACAGAGGGATTATACTATATATACACTAATTATTTTTTTACCCTGTAAGATATCACAAATAGCTCTGCTTGGCATATTTGGGAGAGAAGAGAGGGATATTTTATTTTACTGTCACTTAAGATTCTCATAAATATTATTACTTACATTTTGTTACAGATTTATTGGTTCACAAAACTGAAAAACACAATTATAGAGTGGTTTTACATGTTGTTTGACCAGGACCCCAGCTTCTTTCTTTGGAGTTTTTGGCTCTGTCCTCCTTAGCAGGGACCAGAGATCAGCTTTGTTCTTAGGTTAACTTTTCTCATGTTTACAAATGGCTGCAGAAGTTCCAAAACATATATCCAAAACATATCAGCCCTAATGGAAAGAGGTCATATCTGATTTTCTTTATTCTTCCTATAAACCTGTTTCTATTTTGTATTATTTCCATTGACTAAAAGACATCCCTTAGCATTTCTTCAAATGAAGGGGGTCTGCAGGCAACAAAATTTCCCAGCTTTTATTTATCTAAAAAATGATTGATTTCATCTTACTATTTAAAGAATATTTTCAATGGGTATAAGATTATGGGTTAACTCTTTTTTTCTTTCAGTATTTAAAAAAAGGTCACTCCATTATCTTCTGGCTCCATTGTTTGTAATAAAAAGTCAGCAATAATTATATTCCTTGTTCTCATGACATAATGTCTATTTTTCTCTGGCTGCTTTTGAAGTTTTCTTTCTATAAGTTTTGTTTTCAGCGATTTAAATATAATGTGCCTGTGTGTGGCTCTTTTTATATCTATTTAGCTAGGGTCTCACAGAATTCCTAGATCTACAACATATTATTTTTCACTAAATTTGGGAAATTTTCAGCCATTATTTCTTCATATAGTTTTTTTCTTCCCCAGTCTCTCCTTATTCTCCTTTCAGAACTCTAATTACACATATATTAGACCATTTAGTAATGTCAGCCATGCCCAAAAGACTCTGTTTATCTTCAATTTTTTTCTCTATGTTCTTGCAACTGGATAATTTCTATTGATCTGGCTTCAAGTTCACTGATTTCCTTCTTTCAACCCCAATCTGCTATTGTCTATAAAATTGACCTTTTATCTTAGTTATTATAGTTTAGTTCTAAGATATCCATTTGACTTTTTATAGTTTTTATTTCTTTGCTGAATTTTTCTTGTCTGTTCATTCGTTAAGACCATAACTTCTTTTCATTTCTGATTTCCTTTTAATTTTTTGAACATAGTTATAATAGCTATAATAGCTGCTTTAAAGTTTCTGCTTGCTAAGTTCAACATCTTGGATATTTTTAACTTCTTTTTCTTCCCGAAGACTAACCACTCATGTATTCATTCCTCTTCTCTCCCTCTCTCTCTCTCTCCACATACAATAATTTTTGTTGCTGTTGATACTGGACATTGTAGATAATAACTTGCCTTTAGGTTCAAGAAGTCAATTATTAGTTGATCACCTTGAATTTGTTTAGACTTGCTTTACTCTCTGTTAAAATTCTTGTGCTCAAGCATTATAATTTAGCAGGACTCAAACTCCAAACTCTCTCCCTTGTAACTCTTGTCAGATCTTGGTTACAAGTTGTGTTAGGGCAGACCTAACGTAGTTCTTAACTCTAGAATGTGGCGCTTACTCTTATAGGGTCAACCTTCTTGTGTCAGCTGGATGTCAGGATTTTAAACAAGGTATTAATGCAATCTGTCTACTCTAATAGAGCCAGAGCTCCAATTAAACCAGGATTGCTCTTCTCCAGAGCTGCCGCACCCATAGTTTGTCTGTTCCATACTCCTAATAGGACTTGCAATCTGTTAAGCTTTGGGAGTGTCATCCTGCAAATGTATAGCCCAGGAATTAGCCATAGACCCACAGGGGATTTTCACATGGCCTTCTAGAACCCGTTTTCTGGACACCTCCCTTTCTCTGATACCATGTGCCAGAGAATTAATTTGCTTCTGCTGCCCTAAATTCTCATACCTGCCTTCTCATCGCAGTGGGACTACTCTGCACTACTTGGACACCTGCTCTCTGCACCTCTGTTGAGAAATTGTTCCCAGGCAGAAAGTGGGGTAATCATGAAGACCACCTTGTGAATTTTTTTCTTCTTTTAGTCTTGTACTGTCTGTTATCCATTACCTAGAAAGAATTGTCTCATATAACTCATCCAGTTTTATAGTTGTTTCTTACAAAAAGGATATTCTAGTATCAGTTACTGCATCATGACCAACTGCCATATTGCCCTCCAGAAAGATTTTTCAGAATGCATTTCTACCAAACGTGTATGAAAATACCTATTTCTTTATATCCATACCAGCTCTAGGTTTAACATTATTTTAATGTTTGGAGATTAAGTGGGTATTTTTGTAATTTCATATGTATATGTATATACACTTTTTAGATATATATACTTTTTCATACATGTGCACTTTTACATACAAATCATATACAGTATGATTTTCAAAATATCTGAAACTTTTTATTATAATTTTGCTTGGGGACACTCCCAGAATATTTTAGTACATTCCAGATAAGTCATTAATTTTATATATTTAGAGAAAATATGTTATTTTAGCTGAACTTAGGCAGAAAAAAATTAAAAATCAATAGATATTTTTAAATGAATTTAGTAGCTTTTTCAGTACATGTTCATCTTTTGTGATTTTCAAATGTTTGAACATATATATATTTATTTTGTAAAGCTTATTTAAAATTAGCACTTTTTTTTTTTGCGGTACGTGGGCCTCTCACCGTTGTGGCCTCTCCCGCCGCGGAGCACAGGCTCCGGACGCGCAGGCTCAGCGGCCATGGCTCACGGGCCCAGCCGCTCTGCGGCATGTGGGATCTTCCCGGACTGGGGCACGAACCCGTGTCCCCTGCATCGGCAGGCAGACTCTCAACCACTGCACCACCAGGGAAGCCCTAAAATTAGCACTTTTAAAAATTATAAATCTGTGATCTGACGTGGGAATCAACATCAAAATTTTTTGGAAACTCCCTAATTTTTTTAATGAGGTGGACTGAACACAACCCTTTGAGAAACTATTTGTATAATAGAACATGGTATCTAAAAGAGCATGGGTGGTAGGTGCTTGGGAGTCAAATGAAATTAATGGTTATCAGCAAATAAACTTGAAAGTCACTGAATACTATATTTTCCTCACAATGTGGAAAAGTATTTTATAGTTCTGAAAGGTTCTGTAGTAAAGAGAAAAGAAACCTATTTAACTTAGGTTAATTTAGTACTATCCAAATTTATTCAACCCTACCAACTTTTTTTTTTTTTCCCTACAAACTTTTTAACATTATCACACTCAGGGAGAGGCTGAATAGATAGCATTTGTTGATACTGTCTTTCCAAGGACCTCCCTTCAAATAGAGATACTTGAGATGCCTTTGATGACCAACTTGGGCTCTAACTGCCCAAGGGCTGAAGATGCAGGTGTCAACATCACAGCATTTAGATAACCTATTGAGTGTGAAAAGCTCTGCTAAGTGTGAGAAATTGTGCTAAATGACCTAGTTTAGAAATATATATACATATACATATGTACTATATATATATATATATAGTAAGGGGGGTCATACATGAATAGAATTGCCACCTCTTAAAGGTGTATTCAGTAAACTACTAATAAAGATTTTATAAACTTAAGATTCAGTTTTATTCTCAAATTTTTAAAAATATTATTAAAAGAATGTAGCAGCAGTTTGATAAACTAATAGGAAAAAGAAATCTATTATGAATATATATTTTAACTAACATGAACTAAAGCAGCCAATTGGTAAGGTCTAATTATAGAAACTAACAATGTAAGGTATCTAGTCATTTCATTCTTCCCTGTATTGTCTATAAAGCTTTCATTTGCCAAGCAGAGCTTTTGCAATTCTTTTTTGGCTTTATATTTCTTAATTTTAATAAACAAATTGGTGCAGAAAACTATAATTAAAAAAGTATTGTTATTTAACAAATATAGTGATTTTATCTTAGATAATACTAATTTTAATTAATAAACACTAGAACTGATTTTCCTGCAATAATTAACCTCTGAAGTCATGCAAAGGGCTGCTTAGGTTGACATTTAGAGACACTATAGTGAAGATTGAGAAAAAGGAGGAAACAGTTAAGTATATGACTTTGGAATTTGTATGTTTGTCTTTACTAAATTGAATGAGGGTCCTCCTTAGCTGGTACAAATTGCTAGCTTTAATTACCAACACCTAGAATAAGATTGGCTACGTAATTTGCAGGGCCTTCTACAAAATGAAAATTCATGGCTTCTTGTTTAAAATTATTAAGAATTTCAAGGAGGTGACAACAGAGCATTAAACTAAATATGAACCCTTCTGACCACAGAAATACGTGTGACTGAACAAGTCTAACACCCATGAAGCCAACCCTGACTAGAATATTTTTAAAGAATAACAACCAGGGGTAAGGGACTGACTAAATCTGATTAAGGAGGCAGTGTTCTCCCAAATCCCCAGGCAGCCAGAAGCCCAAGGGCAAGCAGACAGCTTGGCAGAGCAGTTTCTAGGGAAACCTCTAAAGACTAGTTTAGAGACTCAGTAGACAGATACACATACACTGTTCAAATAACCTGCAGGTAATGAGTTATGTTTCATCACTTGTTTATACTGTGATATAAATGCAAGCTGTTCTCTCATCTGGAGACAGTGGTAAGGTTTAAGGATAGTATTGCTATGATCTGTTGTACTAGAAAGAAAAAGAACACCTAGATGTTATAAAATATATAATACAGGAAAGAAGTTTGTCTGGGGAATTTTCTTTAAAGATTCAATGAAGTAGAAGAAAATTAAGAGCACTAATATGGGTTGGTGAGTCTACTATGCCATCATTGTATATCAGTTTACATTATGCAAATCACTTGTAAGATGTGTCTTGCTTGATTCATGTCACAATGCTTTAATGTATTCAAGGCATGCCTATTATGTATATCTCATAGATAAGAAAATTGGGGTTCAGAAAAAATAGTGACTCCAATAATGTCAAAAGTTTAGTAAGTGGTCGAGCTACAAATGAAAAATAATTTGCACTTATTGAGGGTACTATGCACTAGACATCATACTAAGCAATTTGCATGTATTATTCATTTAGATTTATGCAGTCATGGTAGACACCTTTGGTTTCTTTTCTAAAAGAAATGACCATACACTTTACTTAAACTAGTTAAAGAATAATAATTTTTTTTGTGTGTTCAACTGGGAAATGCAGGAGGCAGCCTCAGATATAGCTGAATTTGTGCTAATTGGATGTTTTCAGGAATTTATCTTACCAACTTTCAGCTCTGCCTTCCTCTTTATTCTCAAATGGAGTCTGTGCATGTGGTAGCAGGGATGGCCTCAGCACCTCCAAATTTACAAGTCTTTAACAGTCCTGATCTCAGAAAGAAAGAGGCTCCCACCTATCTAATTCCCAAGGAGGGCTAGGCCCTGACTTGTTTCTACGCCCACTCCTGCATGAATCATAGGGGCAAAGAGATGTTCTAATTGCACAGGCCTAAGTCATGGCATCTCCCTGGGGCTGAAAGAGAGATACTCCACTCCTTAACCATGTAGACTGAGAATGAGAGAGGTGTTGTTTCCAAAAGATGTCTCAGGGTGTTATTACCAAGAAAGGGGAAGTGATTCTAGGTAGACCTTAGTAACAGATATCCATTACAAAAGTTATAATTATTATTTACATTTGCACACAAGCAAACTGTAACTATATTGTAGGCAAGGTGCTTTTCCCAAGGAAATATAAGCTATATCCCAATTCTGCAGATCAAAAGCAAAAAGAATTTATGCTGCATATATTCAAGGAATGCCATTCTCACTACCGCCAGAAGAAGGTATTTGATAACTATATATATTATCATCTTCAGGCTAAAGGGTTCAGAGATGACTTTATGTAGACATAAGTAATTGGGAATTTTATGGACATTCCGGAATGCATATTTTTCAATGACTAACATTTAGTGGGAACACACTATTCAAAAAACCATAAAAAAAAAAAAACCCTGTAAATTCTAGACTGTGAACTCTTGAGTGCCATGCCCTTTTATCTTTGCATTCATACTGGTGATAGTGCCTGACATACTGAAGGTACTTAGTAATTTCTTGTTGAACCAATGAGTAAAAGTGGGTGGAAGACAACCCAAGTCCTTTTATTTACTTAGTAGTGAATGGTTCATCCCAAGGATACCTCAAAAGTATTTTCTATATATGGAACTGAGGTTTTGTGAGTATGTTTAGAAAAGAAACCAAAGGTGTCTACCATGACTGCATTTTGAGAGAAATTTTCCCATTAACATGGGCCAATTTAAGGGGCAACCGTGGGTGATATATATATATTGGCTCCTTCCTGGTGCCATAACTGATTGAAACGACCCATTAGCACTTGACAACTGATCTATCCACCAAGCCACAGTTTACAGTGTGCCTTCATCATGACTAGATTGGACCAAATTAAATCTGCCTCTTGAGAATCTGAACTGGAGATTGTGGGAGTCTGGTAGTTTGTAAGAGGAGCAGAAATATAAAGATATCTAGAGTAGAGCCTTGTAAATGTGTACACTACAGTTGGGATCTCTGTTTATGAGCGTCCAAGTGCTAGAGATCCTGACCAGTCACCTAAGTCGTTGATCAACTAGAACTCCTGCTGTGTCTTTTAAATAGTCCCCTCAGGGCTTCCCTGGTGGCACAGTGGTCGAGAGTCCGCCTGCTGATGCAGGGAACACGGGTTCGTGCCCCGGTCCGGGAAGATCCCACATGCCACGGAGTGGCTGGGCCCGTGAGCCATGGCCGCTGAGCCTGCGCGTCCGGAGCCTGTGTTCCGCAACGGGAGAGGCCACAGCAGTGAGAGACCCGTGTACCACAAAAAATAAATAAATAAATAGTCCCTTCAGTGAGGTCTGCATTGTGGTAAAAAAACTGCATAGTCATGTATAATTCTGAGCACCACATTTTAAATAGGATAATCCCAAACTGCAGGGTGTTCAGAGAAAGGCAGGTAAAAATATCTGATTTTGAATTTGAATAAGATGAACAGAGTGCTTATGCTTAGACCAGAGAAACAGAGTATGGAGGGTATAAAGATACACTTGGAGAGATGTGAAAAAGAGATTGAGTACTGTATATTCTTGGCAGCTGTAGAAGAAAGGCCAATGAATAAAATAAACAGGGAGGTAGAGCTATTTGCGTTCAACTAAAGAAGAATTTTCCAGCCTTTTGCTAACTTGTGAAAAACTGATCTTGGATAATAAAATTGTAGTGATAAGATATTGTAGATGAGATTTCATTGGATAATTAGAGATTCTTCAATTTAAAGAAAGTATCATTGTCCAGTTTTATAGAAACTTCCTTTTTTTAGAAAACTAGGCTAATTGTCAGAGGTGGACTTACCAGAAACTTTAGAATTCCTCATTTGTAACTGTTTGGGAAAGGTCCAAACAGCTCTGTTTTTGTGTTTATGTATTATTTTACTTAAAGAAGACCCCCCCCAAATTATAAAAGTTCAAGGTCTCATAAAATCCAATTAACAACTGTTAATAGTGATGATTCTCACAAGGATCTAAAGCTATTCCATTCATATTGAATCCACAAATTTGAGACTTCTAATTTATGTATAAAAAGCTGTAATATGTAGTATGAGAACAAATATGTTCATTTGTGACACACTGATGAAAATTGAACCAGTGTAATGAAGAACCCTGCAGATATGCTACCTCATAAAGTACCAATTCAAGTCTAAATGTGGAAAAGTAAAGGAATTAAAATGCATATTTACGTTCTTGAAATGATATATTTTTATCATAGATCCAGGCACATAGTAGGCATCCAATAAATATTTGTTTCACTGTGGGGATCTTGCATTTCTATGATTTTATTTAAACTTGATTTTGAGGTAGAAACATTACCAATATTTAAATTTACTTATAGTTCTGTAAGAATTTCAGATAAGTTGACATTTTACTAGGTAGGAAAATATACTTGTTAACCTTTAAATTTTTTGTTTTTTACTTTTTAAAGGGAAACCTACTCATCATTACCAGCAAAACAAAAAATGACTAAAATGGGAAGGCAAACAATAAATAAAGGTGGTGTTCTATCTTTCATTTCAAATGAGTCAAAACAAAGTTTTGCATTGTCTTTTTATTAGCCCATTTTTATAGCTGCTCTTTGTGTAATATTTTATAAATGGCATGAATAAAATATGATTGTTGTGGGCTTTTTCAGAAGAAATGATGATTTATGTAGAATAATGTTCTCATAGTTAGTTAAAACGTTAGGTAAAAAAGTAGCCAGTTCTCTCATTTGAGAATACTTAAAATTATTTTCAAAGCTGATAGTTTTATCTTTGGGAACTCCTGTAATCAAGATTTCCTCTCATGCAGCTTTATTTGGGGCTATGGTTATACTTTGCTTCTGCTCAGTCTCTACTCAAGAAGTGGTCATTGCTGTCATGTAGAATGGCAGTGATCCTTGCAAGCTTCAGCAAGGAACCGTAAAACGCTGTTGTGACTTAAAAAAAGAGTGTGAAAAAAAAAAAAAAAAAAAAAAAAAGAGTGTGATCTTTATGATAACATGACCTAAAACAAAGATAGTTTTATCCCCTCATCTTTCACCCACCCCCTCACACAGACACACCACACACACACACACACACACACACACACACACACAATACCACACAAATCCTGCCCTAGCTGTTATAATGTCAAGGCTTTAATTTTAGGGTTTTTGGTATATTCTATTCCTGTCGAAGTTTACACTGTTCTTTGTGATGAATTATTAATAGAAAATGGGGAACACCTTCAATCACATTTATCCATTTTCAATTGTGATGTGTCTCTGCACCATATCCCCAAATGTTTTTTCGCTTCCAATTCATACCTGCATTAATTATCTTCCAAGAAAATAGTACAGATTGGTACAGAGCTAATTCTTAGGAAGCTGAACGGTGAAACAGAGAAACTTCTAAGTTTCTTAATTACACCTAGAGCCTGTCAATCTTTAGGATTTTTGTTTATTTTTGAGTATGGCTTAAGAAGAGAATTTTAAATTACAGAGCGTAATTTGAAACTTCAAAGATCAGGTACTTAAACTTCGCAGTCTCACAAGATTCAAGGCTTGTTCTGGCAAAATCTCTGTCGTTTTTCTGTATAAAGATTTTTATTATTATTTAGTAGGTTTTAATTTTTTAGTTTGTTAGTTGGGAAAATTTTAAAGTAGAGTTTATTTTTTATTAAGACTTATTTTATCTTCCAGTTAGGTTAATAAAATAGAAACTATAAACAATAAATAGGATCTTATATGTTAGAGTAATGCTTGCCTGTGTGATCGCCCAGCTTGAGATGTGAGATTTGAGATTTGTGGTATTGGTATTCATCACTAAATGATTCCTAGTTGTAAAGTCCTGTACAGCTCAGTTCAAGTTACCTCTTCTTAGTGACATTTCTCAACAGAATTAGAAAATGTTTTAGTATCTGTTGATGATAATGTGCCTATCCAAATTATAAATTCACAGTTATATGCTCATACTTTAACAGTGATGACTTGATATTCATGAAGCAGCTCATTAATTATTTTAATGGAAACATATTTTGGTGAGGAAATATATTTTTACTTTCTCAGTTCACTCACAAATTTGCTTTAACCCCACATTGCTAAATTTCAACTAGCTTCTTTTAAACCTAAAATTTAAGTGATTGGTAGAGTGGCATAATTATATGTTTAGAAAATGCTTATGTTACATATGAAACAATCTTAATTAAAAATCTGGACATAGGGCTTCGCTGGTGGCGCAGTGGTTGACAGTCCGCCTGTCAATGCGGGGGACGCGGGTTTGTGCTCCGGTCCGGGAGAATCCCGCGTGCCGCGGAGCGGCTGGGCCCGTGAGCCATGGCCGCTGAGCCTGCGCGTCCAGAGCCTGTGCTCCGCAACGGGAGAGGCCACAGCAGTGAGAGGCCCGCGTACCGCAAAAAAAAAAAAAAATCTTGACATAAGTAACATTTTCTATATATAATACATTTATTTGGGCGTCTCTGTTTTTGGCAATCTATAATTGAGAAATACAAGTAGGTTTTTTATTTGCTTAAGTTTATTCGACTCATGTAATTTTGAAATTTTCCCTATATTTTAAAAATACCCAAAGAAACATTCCCAGCTGATAAAGATAATTGTGAAAATCATAGAATTATTCTATGAATAGGTGTCCACATCTGAAATAAAGCCATAGCTATGTTTCTGCTTTGAAAATTATTTTGAATTGTGAGTGAAATATTTTACCGTGTCTAAAATCTCTCACCGCTACAGGTCAAATGTCAATTTCTAGTACTAATTATTTATAATAAAATTATTATAAAAACTCATTCATAGTAATTTTTTCTCTGATAATCAAATCATTATGTGTCAATTTTAACAAAAATATGAGAGTGTCACTTTATAATGTTGGTTAGGAGGAGTAATATTCTTAAGGGCCAAACTTAAAGTTATGTATTACTATTTCAAGAATACACACTTGGTTCAGAAACAGAACTTTGAACTTCAAAAGACATTTGGACATTCCCTTCTTCTCTCATAATTATGACTATACCAAATATGTGCAAAATATAAGGTGTTCCTATTAATTCCTTTTGAATTTTACATAATCTCAATTTAAACATATGAGATTTATAATGAAATCAGAGTACTGCAAATGGTAATAGCTCAATGTATGTAATCTCTTTTTTGATGACTAAGTAATTACATAAACAATATTCTAAATTCTAAGCCAGTAGTAGTCTTATGTCTAAATATCTTTGTTTCCTACATCTCATTGTTTCTTTCTCTGATTTAGATCGAGGTACTGTGCAGAAGGTTGTTGTTCTTCCTTCTAACAGCTCTGCCATCGGTGAGCTCATTCTGGAGGAGTTGGAAGTCTTTAAGGTTTGAACATCTATTCTATTAGCCCCAGCACACGCATGATAAATGCAACTCTTTAATCTTACAATCACGTGGGGAGGGGGAAAAAATTGATAAAAGATCAAATAAATGAATGTTATAAAATTTTGAATGTAGGAAACACCAGATAAAATGAGAAATAACAAATATTCTTCTGAAGTAATTTTTAACATTTTAAGTTATCTTAGCATAAAAGAATTAGTTTTTTAGCTATCATCACAACTTGAAGAGTTTTGGTCATCATTATTTTTAAAAAATGAGTTCTTGTGGTCAAGGTCTAGAAGATTTGCCATGAAAGGGCTTTTATCATTTGCTTCACAAGCCACCGAGACCCAAATTCTTCCACATTATTGATTGTTAGATAAACTTTCTCATAGTTTTTTAGCCAGGAACTTCAAGAAAAACTGCTGTTTTATTTTATTGCTCTCAACTCAAATGTCACTCTAGTTAAATAAAACAAATGTTGTCTCTTAAAACTTCATGTTCTGTCTGAAATTGAGATTGCATTGTATTACTCTCTTTGTCCTTGAATTTGGGATAAAAAGAAAAAAGAAAAAGAAAACACAACAAAAAACAGGCACATAGAAGAAAATTCAGTCCTGTAAGATGTAACCTACTGAGGGCAGAGTGCCAATTCTTTATGTGTCTGTGAGCCTGGAGAGCTGGTACATTATGTCCTGCAAACCCTTCTCTCCTTAAAGTATAGGTCATTGCAGTTTATGTGGTCCCTCTTACCTGATTTGGAAAGATGGGTAAAGCACAGCCAGAGGATTTCAAAGAAACTTTGGTATGGAATCAATCCTACATCAAACTTCTATTTCCAACTAAACCAATTAAGAAACAATGGCCAAGGACACCAAAAGACCAGAGTCAGCCTATACTGGAGTAAAAATAGCACTTCAAAGCCCCTGGGAGCAGACTATTGCTAGTCCAGTAAGTTGCCTTGCTTTGTTGAGTGGACTCAGAATGTATTAACTTAATATATATTCCCCCAGTCACTAAAAATATTGGATTTATAAGCACATAAGTGATCAAGATACAGTGATATTAGGTTTTACTAATACATTTTAAATATGAAGAACTATTTTAAAAAATCAAATCAAATACAGAAACTGAGGAATTCTGGCAATTTCCCAATATGTTATTAAGGTTACAATTTTTAATGCTAGACTAACTTTGGCAGAAGGTTCCTTGTGGTTAGTGCATTAAAATTATGCTCATAAAATATTAACTATGTGCATTTAAGTGCCTTTTCTATGCCTTGCTTTGTAAAGAAATTGTTTGTTTCATTGGATTAACCAAAACTGCATTTTACATATAAAATATATATAATATATTTCTTCTCATTCAATTCAATAGGGACAACTTGGATGGCCAAAATAATATAAAGTACCTTATTCAGTAGTTTTCTTGAAAATAGCAAAAAGGCCATATTGCAGCACTCCATTTTTAATTGTGAAATATATTTTTTTGATAATAAGGAAACATTAATTAAGTGAGTTTGACACAAACATTAATTGAGTTTGATAATAAGGAAACATTAATTGAGTTTTACATGTGTTCTATGGAAAGGTCTTAGAAATGAGAGTTATTCTGATCATGTGCTAACTACTTATGAGTTATGCTGGTGTTATATCATAAAGAATAAACTCTCAGTGGAAGAATGGAGTCAGTCAAAATGCATGTTGGGGGACATCAACCCAAGAGAGACTAAAGAAGTTTGAGCTTCCTTCTGGATGCGTGTGCCAGTGATTGATATGGCTAAATTGAGAGAAACAGTTACCAAATACAGTTACTGTCTTCAGCGTGGTGTTTGTGTCACATTTTCTGAGGTGAGGTGAAAATAATTGGGTGTGTATGATATACTGTGATGGGCACTTGAGGAAATAATACATTTAAACTGAAATAAATTCCTTAGCTAAGTGTTACACTGATACACTGCAGGAAACTCAATGTAAAAACCAGGCACTTTGTTTTTAAAGAGCACAGAACCATAATATATTTTTTAATCCTCTGTTCAGAATATTTTCTGAAAATATGTCCAACTTCCCTAAACTTAATTTGAATTGGAGGTACAACTATTAGTAGTTGCCTAGGTGGATGTAAATTGCAAAACTTGTTTTGTATGTGTGTATATTTCTGAATGAATGTCATGATCTGTTGCAACTGAGTATTTAAAGATATCACCATTTTCTTTTTAAAATGTTTGTAGGAACACACAACTCCAGAAAGTGAAATAATTATGGGCACAGTTGACTTTGACAGTGTGTTGCCACTTGACTTATTCAAATAAAACTTCACACATCTTTATCAGGTTATCACGAGTCTAATTTTTAATCTCTAAAAGGAACTAATAATGTTTAAGAAGTAAAGTTAAGAATAGAGGAACTTTCAGAAAGGATGACTATTTCAGATAACTCTTAGGTTCTTTCACTAATTCACATTTATCAAAAGAGGACCTTACCTAACAATATTTCTTTGTATTCAACAAAGAGAATAAGTATGGCTCAGACAAATACTTCTTGGCATAGCAACATTTGGCAGCTGAACAACAGTATCTTATGCAAAGTGCTGTGTTGAGGAGGGGTACCATTCCACAGCCCCCCACCCCAAGTACCCAGATCCAATCCTGAGTTATGCGCTGTGTTCAATATTCCAAGATACGGTTTTTTCAATTCTCTGAAATTTCTCAAATTTTCATTTTTTTCTAATGACTATATTGATAGATGTGTTATAATTGCCACTTTTTTAAGTTTAGGCCTATTATTTGTGTAACAAATCTGTCCTTATTCCAAACAGAGGAAATGTACTTTATAGACAATTACTGCTAAACTTTGAAACTATATGTGCATATACAGAGAAATGATGATTTCTTGAATTTTAACAGAAACAAGGAAAGTTTTTGAATGTAAAATCTGTTTTAAGGATTATTTGAGCAACTAACAATGTTTTTCTAACTTTTTTAGAATCATGCTCCTATAACAACAATGAAAATTTCATCCAAAAAGGTAAAAACAACCCCATTTTTATTTTCTTTGTATTTAAAAATTTTACTATTGTGGAAGAATGTGTTTTATAATTTCTGAAATTTTAATTTTACTATTAGCAAAATTATTAATACTGTTCATAGTATACCACACACTTAATTTTGATATGGAATTTAGCTTTAGTGGAAGACAAAATAGGCTTATTTTTGTACAGAAGTTCATCAGAGTAGAATATATATATATTTATATATATATATATATGCAGCAAGATATTCCAACATTTGTATATCCCCTATTCTCAAATATTACAGTGTATGAAGCCAACCAAAATAAAAATAATGTTTCTGAAGGAAGAATTTAGCATAATGTTTGGGCTACTGTAGCATCACGAACCTTCTCAGGGACTTGGAATGAGTAATCAATACTCTTTTGAGTTCCTGTTGCTGTCACATGTTTGAAATATGCAGTGCATTCTTTTATGCTTATTTCTAAGGAAGTGCTATTTTATAGGGTTTACATGTCATTTAAAAAATCTGAACGTCTCAAATCTAAGCCATATCAGGGTTCAGGATCTGGGGAATAAATGTTTTACTATGATTATCAGAAATGTTTGATCTTCTAATTTGTGCCTTCACACGCAAATACACAATGACCATGGAGAGGAAAAGCCCAATTCCAATCTCTACATGTGCAAAACATGCACCTCTCCAGACCCCAAAGTTGCTATCTCTAAAACAAAAGTTCTAAGGGGCAGAGCAGTATAGTCAAAAATGGGGTAGGCTTCAGAATGGGACTGACATGCGTTTGAACCCCAACGTGACCTTAAATTATAAACAAATTATTTTACTTCACTGACCTAAATTTCTGCCTCTGCAAGGTAATGCTTTCTCACAAATGAGTTAACTTATATAAATGACCTAAAACAAAGTGGGTCTTCGGTAACTGCTGTTTGTAAGAGCCTAAGACTTATTTTTCTTGGAATATGGAATAAAGGTTTTATGTGTTGGCATAACTGATGATATAACTTTAGTGTTCTTCACCATATTTGGTCTGTTACAGATAAAGAAGTACTCCACAGTTAGTCTCGTACTCTTTTCACTTGACTAAATTTTATGAAGAAAAATAAATAGGGTACAAGGGAGCTAAAGATCTCATCTGTAAAAATGTTTGTATGGTGCATAACAAACATTTTCCCAAGTAACAAGAAGCCATTTGTCATTTTCCCCAGTGTCCTAGGGAGCTGATCCCAAGTCAGAATTGTCTTTGAAGTCAGCATGGAATCCCTTTGTTTACAGTAGTTTAATGGAAGGAGAAAGTATCAGAGCAAGATTCAAAATGGACACAAAGCCATTTGTGTGACATAGTAGTACAGTATACAATTATAGGTTTCAGCTCATAATTCAACTGGTGAACTTGTAATACACAATCCATTCCATTAAATTGCAGTGTACAGCACAAACATACACTGGAAAGACTGAGTATTAAATTTGTTTCAACATCTTATATTGTAGGTAATTTAAAATGTTTAATTAAAGCGATTAGATTCAGGGCAAGGTAATTGTTTGATTTGGGGGAGAATTCATTTACACAACTATGTATTGCATTATTTTTTCAGTGTGAAAGAGCTACAAATTGCCAATGGTATTTTATATATATTTAAATTCCACGAATTTAGTACCTTCTCTAATGCTCAAACTAAAAATTTTACTTTTCATTTTATGCTCCTTTATTCTCTAATTTATCCTTGCATTCCATATAGCAGAAAATAGATTAATAAAAAAGATAATTTCTAGAATGGAATTACCTGTATCCTTTCCTCAAATAAACAAGTTTCCTTGAAATATTTTTTTTTTTTGCGGTACGCGGGCCTCTCACTGTTGTGGCCTCTCCCGTTGCGGAGCACAGGCTCCGGACGCGCAGGCTCAGCAGCCATGGCTCACGGGCCCAGCCGCTCCGCGGCATGTGGGATCTTCCCGGACCGGGGCATGAACCCGTGTCCCCTGCATCGGCAGGCGGACTCTCAACCACTGCGCCACCAGGGAAGCCCTTGAAATATTTTAATGAGGTTGATGCATTCACTGTATTATTTATTAATGTACTCAATGAACATTTATTTCAAATATTTCTAGAGAAATGATTATCATCAAAACATGCAAAATGATATCGTCAAAACATTTCTTATAGCTTGAATGTCTCAAATGGGAATCAGTGATTTTCAGCCTATTTTCTGAAAAATTCATTGATCTGAATAAAATAATTATTTTATATTACGCGTGCTAGGCTGAGATGTGATTCAAATGATTAATTAGAATTGAAAATGTATAAATTGCTAGCTTGTTCATTGGTAGTTTACTAATACTATTGCTTAATATTCATTAAGCGTTTAGGTGCCAGAAACTATTCTAAGCATTTTATGTGGAGTTAGCCCTTATATTTAGTTCTTACATAAAATCTATGGAGTAAGTGCTATATTGTCTCAGTCTTACCAAAGAGGAAGCTGAGGTTCAGAAAAGTTAACCAGCAAATTTGTGGTAGCTGGGATCTGAATCTCAGAGATGTGCCTCCAGAACCTGATAGACCAATGGTGCCCTCACTGATTTAATTTTAAATCTACATATAATTTTTAAATTTATATATAATTTTTAAATATTTTATATATAATTTATATATAATATTTAAATTTATATATAATTTCTAAATTTATATACATACAGACACACACACATACACACACATATGTGTGCACATGTGCATGTATTCAAGTTCCAGCTTAGAAATTCTATGTTAACTTGAATTACATATTATCAGTCCTTTGTAAAATAAGGACTGTGAATTAGAAACATCCCTTCAACTCCTGAGAACTGCTTTATGCACAGCTAAAAGAGTTGGAGAAATATCATAATAAGCTCCTGACACTGTACAAATGAAGGAGGATGAAATCTTTATTTATGACTTAGGCTGCTGAAGATCTTGGGATCATACAGAAAGTTTAAAACATGTCTAAATATAAATACTTACAGTCTTCTAAATAATTTTAAAATTGCTCTCAGTAATAAGTCACTTTCAAAGGCATGTGAAATTTTTTTAATCTAATATTTTTATCTAATATTTACCATCTATTTTTTCTAAACATAAAAGTGCCCTTTATTTTAGACTCTACTTTTTCAAATTTACAAGGTGATGGTTTGCCAGACTTGAAAAATAAGAAAGCTGTCTTGTGCTTTGCCAAGAGACAGCATTCAAAGAAAAAAGGCAAACATCATAATTTAAATCTGTAATACATTAGCTCAAATCTGAGAGAACAATGAATCCCAATGTCTAAAATACATTACCATTCTACATGGTGCTCTGAACATTTTTTTTTAAACAGGAAAGTGGTAATGTTATAGGCATATTAACGTAGGAAAATTCTATTTATTTTGGCTTTATACCCTTCTGTACTTTGCTTCTTGTTTTTAGTCTATTTCAAAATGAATCCAAGGGTTTGTGGGCATATATTATATTGTGTTCCTGCTGGAAGTCCACTTTTAACTTCCACATCTGAAATAAATCACCATTATTCTTCTAATAGCAACAGTTGTATGTGAGCTCCAATGAAGGACTTTCCCAAGTGTCTCTGCATCGCTGCCACATCTACGGTACAGCCTGTGCTGACTGCTGCCTGGCAAGAGACCCTTACTGTGCCTGGGATGGCCATGCTTGCTCTAGGTTCTATCCAACCGGGAAACGGTGAGTATTAATATTCAGCTGAAAATCAAAATTGACATCATCAGACAATTAAGCAATGCTCCACATTATTAAAATAGTTCTATTGCAGTACTCTGTAAAATGATACTAAAAGTAGTAGCTAAGTTTAGTACCATAGGTAGTCTTTGAATTAAGAAAATGGCCATTCATAGAAAACAAACATGGTTACCAAGGGAGACAGAGGGGTGGGGGTTGGGAGGAGATAAATTAGGAGTTTGGGATTAACCTATTAAAAAAACAGCAACAACAAAACAGAAAATGGCCCTGCTTTATAACTTGAGATTCTCACAGACATATTAGAATGCAGTACTTTGGAAAAATTCCTTTCTCCTTTTAACATTCCTCTGCAACACAATCCCCACCTCAAATATTTCAAGCAGCATTTAACTCTCACATTACCTAATTTTTATCTTTTTTGTTTTATATGCTTCAGATATCCTTAAATCTAACTTTCCTAGGATTTCCCTGGCCGCTTAATTCCCCTGTAATCAAATGCTTGTCCTACTTCAGGCAACAGGAGCATCGCTCCAGAATGGGTACCATGAACACTTTCAAAACCTTGATGACCATGCTTTACCCCTTAGAATGGTGAGTGCATGATTGCTGGTTAGATTAAGAGGTTAAGGCAGTCTGAGGCATAGTGCCTTTTATCCAAGAGAAGACTTAGGCAGGAAACTCTGAACCAACTTGCACCAAGTTGGAAGGAAACACCAGTAGTGAAATTATAAAACAAAGAATAAGCAGAATTTAGGTTTAACCAAGGTCAGCTATTTTCAGTCAAAATTTGATATGGGTCATGATGGGTGACAGGAGGAAAACCTATAAAACACAGGTCATCAGGAGAGAGCAAATAGGACAAGCCTTGAGCACCAGTGATATTTCAAGTAAAATCACTGGGGTGATGGTGTTTTATAGCTCCTTTATTCTCTGTTAAAGATATAGGCCTGGGCTTCCCTGGTGGCGCAGTGGTTGAGAGTCCACCTGCCGATGCAGGGGACATGGATTTGTTCCCCGGTCCGGGAAGATCCCACATGCTGCGGAGCAGCTGGGCCCGTGAGCCATGGCTGCTGAGCCTGCACATCCAGAGCCTGTGCTCCTCAATGGGAGAGGCTACAACAGTGAGAGGCCCGCATACCACAAAACAAACAAACAACAAAAAAAAGATATAGGCCTTTAAGGACTTGACAGATTAAAACAACCCTAGCACTTCTGCATATCAAGATTATTCTGATCTTTTTATCTATTACTTCAATAAATTTGTATCATGAGACAATTATTTGCCAGGCAGTATTCTAGAGCTAGGCATATAACATGAAAAAAAATAACAACAAAAGGACAAAAATCTCTGCCTTGAGGGATCATAAGTTCTAGAGGGGGAATACAGACAATTAACAAATAAAGAAAGAAACCCTCCAGTATATCAAATAATGATAAGGCCTATAACTTTTAAAAGAGCAGGGAAAGGAGATAGGGCATGTGGAAGCAGGGGATTGCATTGTTAAATGGGTGGGCAGGGGAGGCCTTACTGAAGGTATATTTGAACAAAGGCTTGAATGTGATGAGGAATGATACCATGAGGTGATACCACCATTATTCGGGAGAACAGCATTTCGGAGAGAGGGGCCAGAAATCCTTAAAGCTTAAGTGTGCCAGGATTGTCCAGAAAACAACACCAAGACTAATGGGGCAATACTGGAATGAGAAAAAAAAAGGGTAGGAAGAAAAGGGATCAGAATGCCAGATGACATAGGACGTAGTAAATCATTGAAGGTCCTTTATTTAGAGTTAAATGAGAAACTGCTGAGAGTATTTGAGCTCAGGAGTGATATTATTTGACTTTTGGTTTAAAAAGATCGTCTGGTTGTGTTTGGCTGTGATTGAGGTCTTGAGATGGGAAGAAGATGTGGGAAAGAAGAAATAGAAGCTGCAAGACAGTTAGGCTACTAACTAATGATCCAAGTGAGATACAATGTTGGCTTGCAAAGGGATGATAGAAGTGGAAGTAGCCAAAAGTGGTCTGATTCTGGATAGGGTTCAGGGGTTCACAGAATCTGCTGACATATTACATGTAGGGATGTTAGAGAAATAGAGGACTCAGAAATGAGCAAGTTTTCAGAACTGAGCATCGGAAGTATGTACATGTCATTTCCTGAGAAAGAGAAGACTGTGGAAGGAGCAGATTTGTGGGGAGAAAGATAATGTTAATGCTGCCTATGAGATATTCAAGTGGAGATGTTGTGTAGGCAATTAGAAATATGAATCTGGAGTAGGGAAAAGTGGCCTGGATAATTTCAAAGTCTACAGATTAAAGGTAACCCCTATCAAAATTCCAATGACATTTTTCACAGAAATAGAACACGCAATCCTAAAGTTTGTATGGAACCACAAAAGACCCTGAATATCCACAGGAATCTTGAGGAAGAAGAAAAAGCTGGTTGAATCATGCTCCCTGACTTTAGACTATACTACACAGCTAGAGTAATCAGAACAGTATGGCATTGGCATAAAAACAGAACATAGATCAAGAGAAGAGACAAGAGAGCCCAGAAACAAACCCAAGCATATATACTCACTTAATTTACAACCAAGGAGCCAAAAATATACAATGTGGAATGGACAGGCTCTTCAATAAATAGTATTGAGAAAACTGGACAGCCACATGCAAAAGAATGAAACTAGACTACTCTTGTACACCACACCCAAATATTTACTCAAAATGAACTGAAGACTTGAACATAAGACGTGAAACCACAAAACTCCTGAAAGAAAATGTAGGTGGTAAGCTCCTTGATATGTCTTGGTGATTAGTTCTTGGATCTGACTCCAAAAGCAAAAGTAATGAAAGCAAGAATAAACAAGTGGGACTATATCAAACTAAAATGCTTCTGCACAGCAAAGAAATCCATCAACAAAATGAAAAGGCAACCTTCTGAATGGGAGAAAATATTTGCAAAACATATATCCTATACGGGGTTATTATCCAAAATGTATAAAGAGGAGGCGGAGTCAAGATGGCCGTGTGGGAAGATGCAGAGTTAGTGTCTCCCCACAACTAGGGCACCTGCTGGCCACTGGTGGGGGACTGTGATGCTGAAGGAGACGGGAGGAACCCCAAAGTGAACCAGCAGGACGTAGGGGGACTGAGGCGATAGGAGAAGTGGAAGCCAGATAGGATCTGCGCCCCTGAGGCCAGGGAGATCAGGAGAGGCAGGCAGGAGGGGCCCTCCCAGACCAGAGGAGCAGGAGATGAGAGGACGGCATTTCCCTGCCCACTCATGCCCAAGAAGCCTGCTGGGATCCCAGGTGAGGTCCCCCGCCCTCTGAGAACAGGGGTGGGGGGCATACCTGGGCCCCTTCTGTTCTATTGAGCCTAAGCCCCACACCCCCACAGCCCCCAGGGCCTTTTCCAGCCTTGGCTGTGGAAGGCAGGGCCTAAGCAAGGGCAAGGTTTGGCCCCACCCACCGCCCAAACTTCACCCTTGCTTAGGCCCTGCCTTCCACAGCCAAAGCCTTCCCCCCCCTTTTTTTTCTTTTCCCTCCTCCTCTTTTTTACTATTGTGGTACTAATGTACCTTCCAGTTGTTGATTCATCTATATTTTTACTTTTATATTCTTCCTAACATATCTGTTAGTTTCCTAGTCTAATTTTTTTTTTTTCTTTGCTATTATTTTTTTTTTTTTCTTTTTTTTTTTTTTTTGCCACCCCAGGCAGTTTGCGGAATCTTGGTTCACAAACCCAGGGTTGGGCCGAAGCTCCTGCAGAGGGAGCTCTGAGTCTGAACAACTGGACTAACAGAGAACCTCAGATCCTAGGGAATATTCATCA
>NW_020175631.1:699471-705830 GCF_003031525.2 Neophocaena asiaeorientalis asiaeorientalis | reverse complement strand
TTTTTTTTTTTTTTTTGCCACCCCAGGCAGTTTGCGGAATCTTGGTTCACAAACCCAGGGTTGGGCCGAAGCTCCTGCAGAGGGAGCTCTGAGTCTGAACAACTGGACTAACAGAGAACCTCAGATCCTAGGGAATATTCATCAGAGTGAGGTCTCGCAGAGTTCCTTTCTCAGCACCAAGACCCAGCTCTACCCAATAGCCAAAAAACTCGAGTGTTGGAAGCCTCAGGCCAAACAACCAGTAAGACAGGAACACAATCCCACTCATATATAACTGAATTGAAAAATGCACTAGAAGGAATCAATAACGGAATAACTGAGGCAGAAGAACGAATAAGTGAGCTGAAAGACAAAATTGTGGAAATAACTTCCAAGGAGCAGAATAAAGAAAAAAGAATGAAAAGAATTGAAGACAATCTCAGAGACCTCCAGGACAACACTAAACACACCAACATTCAAATTATAAGGGTCCCAGAAGAAGAAAAGAAAAAGAAAGTGTCTGAGAAAATATTTGAAGAGATTATAGTTGAAAACTTCCCTAACATGGGAAAGGTAATAGTCACCCAAGTCCAGGAAGCACAGAGACTCCCATACAGGATAAACCCTAGGAAAGATACACCAAGACACATATTAATCAAACTAACAAAAATTAAATTCAAAGAAAAAATATTAAAAGCAGCAAGGAAAAAACAAAAAAACAACATACAAAGGAATCCCCATAAGGTTATCAGCTCATTTTTCAGCAGAAGCTCTGCAGGACAGAAGGGAGTGGCAGGATATACTTAAAGTGATGAAAGAGAAAAACCTACAATCAGGATTACTCTACCCAGCAAGGATCTCCTTCAGATTCGATGGAGAAGTGAAAAGCTTTTCAGAAAAGCAAAAGCTAAGAGAATTCAGCACCACCAAACCAGCTTTACAACAAATGCTAAAGAAACTTCTCTAAGCAAGAAACACAAGAGAAGAAAAAGACCCACAAAAACAAACCCAAAACAATTAAGAAAATGGTCATAGGAACATATGTATCAATAATAACCTTGAATGTAAATGGATTAAATGACCCAACCAAAAGACACAGACTGGCTGAAAGGATACAAAAACATGACCTATATATATGCTGTCTACAAGAGCCCCACTTCAGACCTAGGGACATATACAGACTGAAAGTGAAGAGATGGAAAAAGATATTCCATGAAAATGGAAATCAAAAGAAAGCTGGAGTAGCAATACTCATATCAGATAAAATATACTTTAAAATAAAGACTGTTACAAGAGATAAGGAGGGACACTACATAATGATTAAAGGATCAATCCAAGAAGAAGATATAACAATTATAAATGTTTATGCACCCAACATAGGAGCACCTCAATACTTAAGGCAAATGCTTAACAACCATGAAAGGAGAAATCAACAGTAACACAATAATAGTAAGGGACTTTAACACCCCACTTACACCAATGGACAGAACATCCAAACAGAAAATAAATACGGAAATACAAGCTTTAAATGACACAATAGACCAGATAGATCTAGCTGATATTTATAGAACATTCCACCCAAAAGTGGAAGAATACACTTTCTTCTCAAGTGCACATAGAACATTGTCCAGGATAGATCACATCTTGGGTCTCAAATCCAGACTCAGAAAATTTAAGAAAATTGAAATCATATCAAGCATCTTTTCTGACCACAACGCTATGAGATTGGAAATCAATTACAGGAAAAAAATGTAAAAAACACAAATACATGGAGGCTAAACAGTGCGCTACTAAATAACCAAGAGATCACTGAAGAAATCAAAGAAGAAATAAAAAAATGCATGGAAACAAATGATAATGAAAACGTGACAACCCAAAACCTATGGGCCACAGCAAAAGCAGTTCTAAGAGGGAAGTTTATAGCAATACAATCTCACCTCAAAAAACAAGAAAAATCTCAAATAAACAATCTAACCTTACACTTAAAACAACTAGAGAAAGAAGAACAAAGAAAATCTAGTCAGTAGAAGGAAAGAAATCATAAAGATCAGATCAGAAATAAATGAAATAGAAATGAAGAAAACAATAGCAAAGATCGATAAAACTAAAAGCTGGTTCTCTGAGAAGATAAACAAAATTGATAAACCCTTAGCTAGACTCATCAAGAAAAAAATGGAGAGGAAGTAAGTCAATAAAAATAGAAGTGAAAAAGGAGAAATCACAACTGACACTGCAGAAATACAAAGGATTATAGAGACTACTACAAACAACTATATGCCAATAAAATGGACAACTACAAAGAAATGGACAAATTCTTGGAAAGGTACAATTTTCCAAGACTGAACCAGGAAGAATAAGAAAATATAAAAAGAACTATCACAAGTAATGAAATTGAAACCATAATTAAAATCTTCCAACAAACAAAAGTCCAGGACCAGATGGCTTCACAGGAGAATTCTATCAAACTTTTAGAGAAGAGCTAACACCTATCCTTCTCAAACTCTTCCAAAAAATTGCAGAGGGAGAAACACTCCCAAATTCATTCTATGAAGCCACCATCACCCTGATACAAAACCAGAAATAGATATCACAAAAAAAGAAAATTATAGACCAATATCACTGATGAACATAGATGCAAAAATCCTGGACAAAATACTAGAAAACAGAATCCAATAACACATTAAACGGATCATACACCATGATCAAGTGGTATTTATCACAGGGATGCAAGGATTCTTCAATATACGCAAATCAATCAATGTGATACACCACATTAACAAATTAAGGAATAAAAACCATATGATCATCTCAATAGATGCAGTAAAAGCTTTTGACAAAATTCAACATCATTTATGATAAATGCTCTCCAGAAAATGGGCATAGAGGGAACCTACCTCAACATAATAAAGGCCATATGTGACAAACCCACAGCAAACATCATACTCAATGGTGAAAAACTGAAAGCATATCCACTAAGATCAGGTATGAGATAAGGGTGTCCACTCTCACCACTCTTATTCAACATAGTTTTGGAAGTCCCAGCCACAGCAATCAGAGAAGAAAAAGAAATAAAAGGAATACAAATTGGAAAAGAAGAAGTAAAACTGTTTGCTGATGACATGACACTATACATAGAAAATCCTAAAGATGCCACCAGAAAACTACTAGAACTAATCAGTGAATCTGCTAAAGTTGCAGGATACAAAATTAATGCACAGAAATCTCTGGCATTCTTATACACCAACAATGAAAAATCAGAAAGAGAAATTAAGGAAACAATCCCATTCATCATTGCAACAAAAAGAATAAAATACCTAGGAATAAACCTGCCTAAGGAGGCAAAAGACTTGTACTCAGAAAACTGTAAAACACTGAAGAAAGAAATCACAGATGACAAAAACAGATGGAGAAATATACCATGTTCTTGGATTGGAAGAATCAATATTATGAAAATGACTTTACTATCCAAAGCAATCTACAGATTCAATGCAATCCTATCAAACTACCAATGGCATTCTTCACAGAATTAGAACAAAAATTTTTACAATTTGTATGGAAACAGAAAAGACCCTGAATAGCCAAAGTGATCTTGAGAAAGAAAAAGGGAGTTGGAGGAATCAGGCTCCCTGACTTCAAACTATACCATGAAGCTACAGTAATCAAGACAGTATGGTACTGGCACAAAAACAGAAACATAGATCAATGGAACAAGATAGAAAGCCCAGAGATAAACCCATGTACCTATGGTCAACTAGTCTATGACAAAGGAGGCAAGGATATACAATGGAGAAAAGACATTCTCTTCAATAAGTGGTGCTGGGAAAACTGGAAAGCTACATGTAAAAGAATGAAATTAGAACACTCCCTAACACCATACACAATAATAAACTCAAAATGGATTAAAGACTTAAATGTAAGACCAGATACTATAAAACTCTTAGGGAAAACATAGGAAAAACACTCTTTGACATAAACCACAGCAAGATCTTTTTTGACACACCTCCTAGTGTAACGGAAATAAAAACAAAAATAAACAAATGGGACCTAATGAAGCTTAAAAGCTTTTGCACAGCAAAGGAAACTATAAACAAGACAAAAAGAGAACCCTCAGAATGGGAGAAAAATTTGCAAATGAAACAACAGACAAACGATTAATCTCCAAAATATACAAACAGCTCATGGAGCTCAATATCAAAAAACAAACAATCCAGTTAAAAAATTGGCGGAAGACCCAAATAGACGTTTCTCCAAGGAAGACATACAGATGGCCAAGAGGCACATGGAAAGATGTTCAACATCACTAATTATTAGAGAAGTGCAAATCAAAACTACAATGAGGTATCACCTCACACTGGTTAGAATAGGTATCATCAGAAAATCTACAAACAACAAATGCTGGAGAGGGTATAGAGAAAAGGGAACCCTCCTGCACTGCTGGTGGGAATGTAAACTGATACAGCCACTATGGGGAACAGTATGGGGGTTCCTTAAAATACTAAAAATAGAACCACCATATGACCCAGCAATCCCACTACTGGGCATATACCCTGAGAAAACCATAATTCAAAAAGAGACATATGCCACAATGTTCATTGCAGCACTATTTACAATAGCCAGAACATGGAAGCAACCTACATGTCCATCCACAGATGAATGGATAAGAAGATGTGGCACATATATACAATGGAATATTACTCAGCCATAAAAAGAAATGAAATTGAATTATTTGTAGTGAGGTGGATGGACCTAGAGTCTGTCATATAAAGTAAAGCAAGTCAGAAAGAGAAAAACAAATACCTTATGTTAACATATATATATGGAGTCTAAAAAAAAAGAAAAATGGTACTGATGAACCTAGTTTCAGGGCAGAAATAAAGAGGTAGATATAGAAAATGGACTTAAGGACATGGGGTCAGAGGGCGAAGCTGGGGCGATGTGAGAGTAGCATCAACATATATACACTACCGAATGTGAAATAGTTGGCTGATGGGAAGCAGCAACATAGCACAAGGAGATGGGCTCAGTGCCTTGCAATGACCTAGAGGGGGTGGGATAGGGAAGAGGGGTGGGAGCCTCAAGAGGAAGGGGATATGGGGACATGTGTATGCATATGGCTGATTCGCTTTGTTGTGCAACAGAAACTAACACAGTATTGTGAAGCAATTATACTCCAATAAAGATCTATTTAAAAAAGTATAAAGAATTCATACCACTCAATAGCAAAAATACAAATAATTTGATTAAAAATGGTCAGAAGATCTGAACAGACATTTTACAAGGAGACATACAGATAAACAAGGGGCACATGAAAAGATGTTCAGTATCACTAATCATTAGAGAAATGCAAATCAAAAACCACAGTGAGTTATAACCTCATACCTGTTAGAATGGCTAGCATCAAAAAGTCAAAAAATAATGAGTGTTACCGTGGATGTGGAAGAAAGGGAACCCTTGTGAACTGTTGATGTGAATGTAAATTGGTGCACCCACTATGGCAAAGTGTATAGGTTCCCGAAAAAAATAAAAATAGAACTACCATGCAATCCAACAATTCCACTTGTGGGTACTTATCCAAAGAAAACAAAAACACTAATTCAAAAAGATATATGCTCCCACATGCTTATTGCAACATTATTTTCAATAGCAAACACATGAAAACAACCCAAGTGTCCATCAGTGGATGAATGAATAAAGAAGATATGGTAGATAGATAGATAGATAGATTGATAGGTACATACTTACATACACACACACAATGGAATACTCTTCAGCCATAAAAAATGATGGAATCTTGCCATTTCTGACAACATGGTTGGACCTTGAGGGCATTATGCTAAGGAAAATAAGTCAGACAGAGAAAGACAAATACTGTATGATCTCACTTTTATGTGGAACTTTAAAAACAACAACAAAAGCGAGCTCATAGATACAGAGAACAGATTTGTGGTTGCCATAGGTAGGGGTGGTGGTGGTGGGAAAAATGGGCAAAAGGGGGTCAGAAGGTACAGACTTCCAGTTACAAAATAATTGTCACGGGTATGTAAGGTAAAGCATGGTGACTGCTTAATAATACTGTAGTGCATATTTGAAAGTTGCTAGGAGAGTAGATCTTAAAAGTCCTCATCATAGGAAAAAAAAACCCTTTTGTAATTGACTATGTAAGGTGACAGATGTTAACTAGACTTACTGTGGTGATCATTTTGCAATATACATAAATATGAAACTGTACACCTGAAACTAATATAATGTTATATGTCAATTATACCACAGTTTTTCAAGTACAGATAGGAAAAAAAACATGTATCATGGGCTGAAAAAGAAACTAAGGATTTAAGGAGCTATCTTGATACCTCTAGCAGTGTCTTAATTCTTTCACAGAA
>NW_020175631.1:669458-699265 GCF_003031525.2 Neophocaena asiaeorientalis asiaeorientalis | reverse complement strand
GTGTGTGTGTGTGTGTGTGTGTGTGTGTACATATACACACATATATAAAGTATTCCTTGGCCTACGCTTACCTGTCTTTGGCTAGCATACTGGGAGTTTCATTAAAACTATCTGTATGGGCTTCCCTGGTGGCGCAGTGGTTGAGAGTCCGCCTGCTGATGCAGGGGACACGGGTTCGTGCCCCGGTCCGGGAGGATCTCACATGCCGCGGAGTGGCTGGGCCCGTGAGCCATGGCCGCTGAGCCTGTGCGTCTGGAGCCTGTGCTCCACAACGGGAAAGGCCATAACAGTGAGAGGCCCGCGTACCGCAAAACAAACAAACAAAAAAACTATCTATACTATTTAAATTCTCCAAATTATTCCCAAACTTTTTTAAGCATACAGTTATAGTGAATACAAAACATGTTTGCTACATGAATTATTTCCCAAATTCCCATATGTAGCATTTGTTTTCTTTAGAGATTAAATAATAATATGAAAATGATCATTTGGAGTATTTTTCATTTTCTTTAATAGTGTTAACTTACCTGGTTTTATTTCGATTGCACTATCTAACTGGAATACAAGGATCATGTAGAGGAATTCATAGGAATGAAAAACGAAAACATGTCCTTTGTATGGAAACAAAGAAGTACAGTTACGCTTGGAAGTCAATGGAGGTTATATTTTGACATAATAGAGTTGTTAAGTATCATTGGCTCCGTAGTTTCTCTTTTTTAAAAAAAGTTTTTTCATAGTAAACAACATAAGCATTTTTCCTCTTCACCCTCAACTACCTTTATTTGTGCATCTGTATCAAATATTACAATTTAATCTCAAATGTTATTTATTATGGATTCAGACATGAAGTTGGAAACGTTAAGACAAGATAATCAGTTCACCCTTAAAGTAAATATCTGCTTTTTACACAAGAAGTAGATGATTTCATTGTTTATCCAAAAGAATAGACTATAATGGCAGAAACATTGGCAACTTGAGCCACATCCCCAATCCTAAATGCAATATAATATGACTGTCTACCCTCATGCTTTCACAATGCTATACAAATGCCTGAAAGGGAATCTACACATATAGAAAGCTCAGATGGCTGCCTTGTTGTTTTCAACATTTAAGCCAAGCCATAACAATGGTATTTGAATGGTATTTGAATGTCTGGAAGCTATGTGATACTGCAAATTCAGATCGCCCAGCTTGGAGGTTCATGTACTTGAGTAAACCGTAACACAGTGCTGATCACAGGACAATAAGTTTAACCATTGTGAGTAATATTGCTTGTCTAGATGACTGAAAATGACCAGTTCAGCCATAAGAACTGTCATATGGTTCTCATATAATATACGCTCACAAGTTAGCTGGCAGTAAATAATGCTGTGACTTCAAAATATAGCAAATACAATGCAGTAAAAACCTGACATAGGATCTATTCTAAAATACAGTATTAATCGTAATTTCTGAGACAAGAGTGACTTCCACTAGTTTGTGTGTGTGTGATTGTAAAGAAATATACAATTGAATAAGCATCATGTGGCTTTTTGGGAGAAACAGTACTTAAATGACACAAAAATTGTACTCATATTTTCATAAATAGATGTATATAATCCCTTGATTATTTTAACTATTTGCTGTAACCTTAAAATAAATTTTTTCATTATTGACTTTGAGGTTCATTTTGCTTTGCAGATTTTATAATCCCAGTGTGATTTTAATATTTCCCTTCTTCTTACTGAATTTTTAAATTTATCATTAAGGTTAAAAATATTAAGAGACTTAACCCAATTAAGTGGTATGCTTATCCATATATACTTTTCAGCACTGATAATAAACAACTGATCTACCCCTGTACTCCCAATATTCGAAGAGTGTTCCCTTTCTTCTCTCTTATAACCATGTTCATGTCCACGATTCATTGCTAAGAGAATTTCAGTTGCTCTGTCTATTTTGATTTGTTGCACTATGTAATACAATTGAAGCTAATATGTAAGTGAATCTAAGACAAGAAATTAAATAGTTTGCAAGTAACTTTAATTTAAATAATGACCAACTTACAAAGGATGTAACTCAATTTTTGAAATGCTTAAGTTGGTGATATGTAACAAGTAAATACCCTGAGTGAACCTTGATTGGATCCTGAATAAACTTTAAAAACTTCATAAGGGATAGTTTGGGGACAAGTAGTGAAATTTTAATATAAAATGTGTATTATATAGTATTATTAAATAAATATTGATATCTTTAGTATAATAATGATATTGTTCTTATGTAGGGAAATTACTTATTCTTAGAAAACACATACATTTAAGGGTGTAAAATTATCATGTCTGCAACTTATTTTCTAAAGATTTTCATATATGTGCATACACAGTATATACATGACATATACTTGCATATGAGAGAAAAAATAAATATGGCAAAACATGATTTATGAGTCTAGGTATACCATCATTCATTGTATTCATATATCCACTTTTCTGTAGTCTTGAAATTTTTCAAAATAAAAACGTGAAGGAAAATTCTTATTCTAGTAAATGAAAAATTTTGTTTAACTTTATACTAAAAATCCATGTTCTCTGTATCTCTTGTTCTGGAAACTTTTTAGTATCTCTGGAAATGGTTTGAAAGCATTGACTTTTGTAAGAGAATTGTACTTATTTAAGAAAAAATTATAAGGAGGAAGATGCTAGTGAGTTTATACTTTGGAGTTATCATCTTAGAAAATTTTCTATGAATGTCTCTAAAATAAAAATTTACAATATTAACTTTTTGAATCTAGCATTTACCCAGGATGTACACATAATAGGAGGTTCATCTATCACAAGAGGTAGATGGGGAGAGTCTGAATTAATTCAGATTGAAAACAAGGTTAAGTATCCACACTATATTTGAAGCATTGAACAAAAAAATGCAGATAATCAGACCACCTTTCTTTATGAAAGCTTAGGCAATCAGAAGATTGCAAAATTTAAACTGAAGTCTTTTAAATGGGGTATAACTGGCAATGTTAATTCTAAGTCACTTGTATATACTTCTGTGCTTCATAGGAGGAGCCGACGACAAGATGTGAGACATGGAAATCCATTGACTCAATGCAGAGGATTTAATCTAAAAGGTAATTAAAAGTGGTCAAACTTGGTAAAGACTAGCAGTGCTCAGTATCACATTTCAGTAAGGGAAACCTTGTAATAGATTCAAGTATGTCATTTTAAAGAAAGATTCACTATAAAAATTAGTGGTATTCATATATGGTAATTAAAAATTAAATATTATTTGTATGTATACTAAGAATTTTGTAAAACAAAAGTCCGGGAACGCAGATACCTTGGATATGTTAGTAGGTAAGTCTTTCACAAATATAGTAATTATAGATTTTCCTAGACATTATTTTCTTTCTGAAGAAAAAAATTTACTTATTTTTTACTTATTTTTTTGTTTACCACGTTACCATGTTTATAACATCTTGTTTGTTTGTTTTTTACTGTGTTAAATTACATAACGAAATTTACTATTTTAACCATTTTACAGTGTACAGTTCTGTGGCATTAAGTACATTCACAGTGTTGTGCAACCAGCACCACAACTTTTTCATCATCCCGAAGTTAAACTCCATAACCATTAAACACTAACTCCCTATTCCCCCTTCCCCAGCTTCTGGCAACCACTGTTCTAATTTCTGTCTCTATGAATCTGAATACTCTAGATATCTCATATAAGTGGAATCATACAATATTTGTCCTTTTGTAAATGGCTTATTTCACTTAGCCTAATGTCTTCTTCAGGTTTCATTCATGTTGTAACATGTGTCAGAATATTTTTTTCCTGTTTAAGGTGAAAACATAATCCATTGTATGTATAATATATATCGCATTTTGTTTACCCACTCTTCCATCAATGAACACTTGCACTGCTTCCAAAAGTTGGCTATTATGAATTATCCTGCTCTGAACATGGGTGTACTTTAGTGCCTTGGTTTTACAGTTTACAACCATTCCATTTGCTTCTGGCAGTCCTGCCTTGTATCTTACAATTAATCTAACTCCTTTCTTCCCATCCTGATATGGATATTATGTTATTATACTACTTTTCCCACTGACCCCCTCCCTCCCCCTCCACCCCACCAACAGAGGGACCTTCCTCCAGGCTCACCAAGGTGCTACAGAGGTACTGTTGTTAACTGTTAACACTGAGATTCCTGTTGCTAATCTTTTTGAGTCTGGGCATTTTTGTTTTTATTTAAAGAATGAAATTCTTGTCACTAACTACACTAACTACAAGAAGAAAATTGAGACACGTTTTGCTTAATTGTTCCATACATCTAATTGAGGGAATAAAGCCAGGTTACTATTTCTCTATTTGCTGAGTATTTTATAAATCCGAGTGTCAGTCATAGTGGTAAGAGTATTTGCAGCGGAGGTAATGATGAACAAACACCGATGTTGATTTTGTGTCAAAACCTGAGCTAAGTGCTTTTTCATGGATTATTTCAGTGCTCAAGAAATTATTCTTAAGTAAGGTCTATTCCTATTCCCACTTTATGAATGAGGATTCTGCCCATGTCTAAGCTACCACATGATTATACTAAATACTCTTCTAATTTAAGAATTTCAGTAAAGAATGTCTGAAAATGTTTGTTTTAGAACCAAGTAAAACTGAAGCACAGAGATATTAAATAACTTCTCTAAGGTTACATAGCCAGTAGTGATAAAGTCAAGATTTTACCTCGGGTAAAATCTGATTTCAAAGATCGTTTTCTCAACCATTACATCCCACTGTGGCCACACCTTGCTTTCTGCCTTTTCTGCCTTTCCGAATTTAATCTATACCACACTGAGTATGGAGTTTAAGGGTGGGATGAACTTGGCTTCAGTATTGCCTGGCACTTACTAATTCTTTAACTAGGATATGTTTCCTCATAACTCACAGCCTCAATTTGTTCAGCTATGAAAAGCTGAGAAAATTTAATTCACAAAGATGTTATAATAATTAAATGTTCAAGATGATATTAAGTGCATTCCTTCGTGTAAAGTAATTCTTGAATAAACATTGATTCCCTTATATCTTTCTCTCCTTCCCTTTAGGTTAAACAAACCAGGCAAACAATGTATAATAGTCTGCTTGTTAAATGATTAAGACTGCCTTTGGGGTTTGCCATAGTTGCTCACAATTTTATAGAGAAACGAACATTCAAATAATAGAATATGTTCCAAATTCCATTGTCATCCTCTCTCCTTTTATTTTTGCTCTTCAGCGTATAGAAATGCAGCTGAAATTGTTCAGTATGGAGTAAAAAATAACACCACTTTCCTTGAGTGTGTCCCCAAGTCTCCACAGGCATCTATCAAGTGGTTGTTACAGAAAGACGAGGACAGGAGGAAAGAGGTGAGTAACTCAGCAGAGCAATCAGTCAGGGCTTTGGAAAGAGCATTAAATCACCATCCCTCAGTGACATTCAGATCAAATGAAAAAGGAAAGACATATGAACATCCTTTAATGTCTCTGGGATGACAAGTGCCTCCGTCTTTAAAATGCTTTGTCCATAGAGTTGACGGATTAATTAGAAATCCTTTCTTCCTGCTCACCTCGATAACACAGTGATTAAAACAAGAGCTTGTGCACTCAGATGGGGGTATTGATGTGAGGAAGCATTTGTAAAAGAAACAAGATGTGTGCAAATCCAGAAGCTAAGTTCTCATACAACAGCACCTTTGTGTGATTCACAAGATAAAAGGGGCTTTTAAAAAAGTTCAATTTTCCTCAGCAAGAAATGGTAAAGAGCATTTTTCTGCTGTGTGGTAATCTGTTTCCATTGCTTTATTATTCATAACTCCTGGGGTTTTGTTAGGTAATATGTGGAATCACTGTGTATGGGACCATTGCCTTTATTTACTGATATGTAAAAAAAACCCTCGATTTTCAAATAAAAGGACACTTATATTATTAACCTTTCACTGATTGTAAAGAGCTGCTTTAAAAGGAAAACATTGTAGGGCTTCCCTGGTGGCACAGTGGTTGAGACTCTGCCTGTCGATGCTAGGGGACACGGGTTCGTGCCGCGGTCTGGGAAGATCCCACATGCCGCGGAGCGGCTGGGCCCGTGAGCCATGGCCGCTGAGCCTGCGCGTCTGGAGCCTGTGCTCCGCAACGGGAGAGGCCACAACAGTGAGAGGCCCGCGTACCGCAAAAAAAAAAAAAAAAAAAGGAAAACATTGTAAAACAGCATAGAGTGAAATATTATAAATAATGAATTCCATAATATTGATATCACGTTGTCCTGACAAATGAGAGGATAAGAAGAAAAATATATTTGTATATATAAACCGTTAAAGTAGCCTAGACTGCAGTGGTACTAACAGTACATCATAAAGTCTGATGTAGCAAAGAGAAAATAGAGCCTTCTGCATTTGTGTGTGTTCTGTTGTAGGCAGTTTCCATACTACATATTAGATTAATGAGGGCTATGTAGAATGGATACAATCCCAAGATGTACAACACAGGCATTGCATCAAAATTACTGAAACAGATGTTGGCTCTTTATAAGAAAATACTTCCCAATTCTCAGACCTGCCTATCCAAAGATGTTATGAGTTGTTTAGGAAATTTTGTGTCCCCTGTCACTGGAATATTAAACCATAGGCTGATGACCACTTGCATAAGATGAGACATAACTATCAAAGATGAGCTCCATGCACTTCAGGGCCCCTTCTTGCTCCATATTTCCATGATATTAAATTTTTTCTTTTTTAGTTTTTTCATTAATAAAAAATTATTGTTTGCGACCTATTTTCTTTGCTATCAAATCTATCATCAAATTAGTCTTGAATTGTCTGTAGTCTAATTAATTTAAAATTATTTTGAATGGATATGGAGCGTAAGAATAATTGCCTTGCAAAGTAATCTGGGGTAAAATTCATAAAGTACTATGATGATTATCATACAGAAATGGAATTCTTAGGTTAGAACATGACGTGTGGACATGAACCATCCTTCCAGAGAAAGTCTGTATGTGTGTATGTGAATTGGAAATCCAAAACTCAAACGGGGGCTTACCTAACATAGATAACATGCTTTTCTTTTATGCAGTAGAAAGTTCAGTGGAATAATATATGAGTGAATGTAATTTCTATTATGTAAAATTGAAATAAATGAATATATACAGTCTTGAATACATGTCACAGGAATTATCAAATGAAATTTAAAAGGGAATGGATCATAAATTTTATCACTTTTATGGTATTTCTAATGTTCTATTTCAGAAGGTTCAAGAATGTGGAGACTCAAATATGACTATCTTGATTTTTCTTCCAATCTCAAAAAACAGAAGAATGCCATAATTTAAGACTATGAAAAAATTAACTCTAATGTAATTATGAAAATCTCTTCTGTCCAGAATTCAAGCAGATCACAATTCCACTCAGTCTCACTTTAGTTCAATAAACTATTAACATTTAATTAAATTTATCTTAATTCTTCCTTAGTAGTTTAGGCAAACATACACATATTTCTCATATTAATGGTGTGCAAATATTGAACTTTTATTTTGAAAAGTAAGACAAATGGTAAAAAAAGCTTGCAGAGAAAAATGCAAATAGTTCATATTGAATAGCATAAGTGAAAACTAAAAGCCCTCCTCTTCTCCACATCAATACTTATTCCCACTTCTCAGAGTATAAGGCTGCTAAGAATTATATATTCCTCCAAATAGTCTCCATAATCTTCCTATTTTCCTCTCTCTCTTTCTCTGTCTCTGTCTCTCTGATACATAGACACACACACACACTTCATATCAGTACATGTGGAGCTGCCTTATTTTTCTTGGCTGCATAGTATTCCACTGTATGAACATACCTTAAGTTTTCTAAAGCTATCTACTGGTTACATTATTTCTTGTTTTTCCTCTTATCAAAAACATCATGTAAATGAATATCTGCATACTTGTAAGAGTATATCTTCTATATAAATCCCTAGAAATAAAATGTCTGCACTGAATATTATATACACGCTAATAGATATTATCAAATTGGCCTCCAAAATTTTTCCCAATTTCACACAAATGGAAAAGGCTTTCTTTTCTTTTATTTCTGAATGCATTTCTACATTATTTAAAACTATTTTCAAGGCACATTTAAACTTTAAAAATTAAATGAACATAAAAAATTTTGCTTTATATATTTCTGTCCTTACTTTTTCCTAATCTCTCTTTTCTACTTCTGTTCTATTTTTTGTATTTCAGTACTATATTTTGCCTTCCCTTATTTTTCTTTGGGTCAAATTTCTTTCTTCCCTCAATGAAAGAGCATTCCTGAGTATACATGTGAAGGAATTACTTACCACTTAGGTTTTTACATGTTCATTGACAATACTATAGCGGGAACTGTAAGGAAATGGATTTCAGCATTTAGTTTATATCTAGAAAATGATATTTTTTCCAGTATAAGCCTGTAAAGTAATTAAATATTCACCTCATAGCTTCTTATTACTTTTCGTTGGAAAGTAAAACCACTTGGAGTACTTACAAGATAATGGGTTCCAGCTTATTTTTAGTCATTCTTTGTGTTAGATTAATAGGAAAAAGCCCTTGATAATGTTCAAAATGCTGCCTCTGCTTATAAAATTTTTAGTTAAGGGAATATTCATTCATTCATTGAAAAAAAGGCAAAATTCAACCCTTTAATTGTGGCTTCATGTTTTTACTCAATAAGTGAGTATTTTTGTTACAATAAAAGGCAAGAACTACAGGATGAAATAGACATTTTAAACTATCTGTGAATTTCATTTATATATGTTGACTGTGATTTACATTCCAGAAACATCCCAAACTCTGGCTTATATGTGGAGAAACTACTTCTATACAAAGGGAATGCACTTTAAGCTATTTTGGGCAATATGAGTGATAACTTCACCCTCTCTTTAATAGATTCAGTACCACTGAGACTAGATTTCCTGAACAAAAAAAAAAAACGAAAAAAGGCAATGGAACTTATCAAAAATCTGTGTCCACTAAGAAGGAAGTTAACACTCTGTATTGTTGGTCATATCTTTTTAGAAGATATATAGAGTTGGGTATTCAGAACTTTGATATCTCACTTTTAGGTCAAGCTGAATGAGCGAATCATAGCCACTTCACAAGGACTCCTGATCCGCTCTGTTCAGAATTCTGACCAAGGACTGTATCACTGCATTGCAACAGAAAACAGCTTCAAGCAGACCATAGCCAAGATCAACTTTAAAGTTTTAGATTCCGAAATGGTGGCTGTTGTTACAGACAAATGGTCTCCATGGACCTGGGCCAGCTCTGTGAGGGCTTTACCCTTCCACCCAAAGGACATCATGGGGGCGTTCAGCCACTCAGAAATGCAGATGATTAATCAGTACTGCAAAGATACTCGGCAGCAACATCAACACGGAGAAGAATCCCAGAAGATGAGAGGGGACTATGGCAAGTTAAAGGCTCTCATCAATAGCCGGAAAAGTAGAAATAGGAGGAATCAGCTGCCAGAGTCATAATGTTTTCTTAAATGGGGCTTATGCTTCCATCAGTAAATGATCTGTCTTCAGTGCTTCCATCCGTAAATGATCTGTCTTCAGTGATCAACTTCTGAGCAAAGAATCTTGTGCTTTACCCATGGGAAATTCCTGAGAAAGGTGGTTACTCACTCCTAAAGGTGAACGTTACATGAACTGAAATGAATATGCATTTTCTTGTATGATATTGACTAGCACTAGACATGTCATGGTCCTCATGGTGCATAGAAATATTTAACTTAACCTAGATTTTATTTATATCTTTATTTACCTTTTCTTCAAAACCAATATAGCGACTATAAAACTAGAATTCTTACATCCCTTAATTGAACTAGGGCCATAACCTGTGATCTTCCATCCTTGCTTTAAGGGTTTAGAGTTCTGTCAATCATTTGTATACAAGACCAAATGCCAAGTTCACAATTTTTACATAGTAAAAGTTATATAAATACATGTGACAGAGTAGTTGTCAAAAGAAATGTAGAATAGAAAAGAGACAAGGAAGAGGAAATCTAAAACACGAGCGATTTTCATAAAAAGATAACATGGAGTTTATGTGCTTCCAGTGAAATATAGTATTGGTTACTTTTAAGATTGCAAAAATTATCAGTTTTTGATATCTGTCATTGATCTCTGTTCCCTTGTTTCAGGAAGATAAAAGGACACCTAACCATTAATATCTTTAATTGGAATTATGTCAGTGAAGCATTTACGTTTATATTGTTATGTAATCGTCTTCCAAACAAAAGCACTTTCTTTTTTGGAAGTTATTTAAGTTATTCTAGATTCAGAGAATATAATCTTACACAGTTTAATTGATAAATGTGTTTATTCTAATTTTCTAGTTTGTATGGCATTTTAAAAAATATAAGAAGAAATTTCTTTTGAAATATCAAACTTGTATATGAGGGCCGAAACCATCAAAATGGAAAAAAAATAGAAAAAAACAAGGTAGAAAATGCAATTTTATTGACAGAAGTTTATTAAAAATGTTACTAATTTTTAACTTCAATAATTAATTTCAATGATTAACTCACTTTTTTTTGTTTACCAACCTCAGATATCATACTGATTTTTAAGTCACCGATTCTTTTTTTTTTTTAATACTCTTTCATGTATGCTGGAGAGATGCTCATTTTGTGCAGAAGTGAGAAAAATTCTAATTTGAACAAAAATAGACATACTTTATTTTAAAAGAATGTTGGTACATTATGTTCACTGGTATATAAATACAAATGTGGTAAGTTTGTGATGAATAAAATAACTATCTTCTAATTGTATGTTTGGATCCTTTTATTAGAGTAATTTAAAAGTGATTTTTTTTTTTACTCCAGATAACAACTAGATGGGAGAAGTATGAAATTTTTCTTCATATCCTCACATTTCTTTTAAAAACACAACTTTTGCTCTTTCATTTTACTTAGTTTTAAAGACATTTTCATGTTTCTAGGTGCAAACAGAACTTATATCATACCTAATCAAAATCTAATACGAAAGTTTTATTTGTAGTTAACAAGCCATGAAGAAGGTAATCAAGGTAGATATATTACCTTCCTAAGCACTACAATATAAAGCGTCAAGAACTAAAATCATTGTCAAAATGAATGTAATCACTGATCAAAATCTAGGAATAAAGTTTATTATTTAAATGGTGGTAAATTATGATATTATAAGAGGAAGCCTCAATGGGGCAAAAATAGCAGTTAACAAACACAACATAAATAATGTTTATTCAAAAAAAAGCTATTAAATAAAAGCTATTGTTCCAAATGTATATGATTCTAAAGTAGTCTCTAAAGCAGTTTGTTTTGCAAGTAGGTCATTATTTCTACTCTACTTGCACAAATAGAAATGTGCATAAAGCCAAAACCATCTTCTGTATTTATGGCCAATCTATTCTATGTACAGAGTCGAAAGTAAAATTGTTTTAGATGCAGAGGATAGGGTAAACTATACAGGTCCCCTTGCTTCATGTAAACCCAAACTGATAGACAATAGGGTGTTTAGTGTTGTAACATTATTTGTGCTATTTAATATCTTCTATTTTGAACATTATTAAATTGTATATACTTTTATTATTTTACTTTTAAAATTATAGAGCCCCTCTTGAACAAAACTGCCAAATGTAAAGAAAATTTTCTTTCTTAAAATATTGTTAACGTATACTGAATGTTGGTGGTTGATTGGTTGGTTTTATTTTGTGTAGTTTGACAGTTCGATGACTTGATATGTTTTCCATTTGTACATAAAATTTCCTAGAAATGCACTTTTTTTCACAGTGTAGGTTTGTGAATAGATTTTAGCATGATGAAACTGTCATTATAGTGAATGTTCACTCTGTTAGAAAATGTAGTTAGCACAGTATTATTTAATTGGATATTGAAGAAATCATGTGCCTGGCAAAATAAAACATGTTGAATTCCCCAAGGATGTCTTTAATTTTCCTTTTTAATGTTGGGTTTACAATTTCTTGTTGGCATGGTAGAATCTACTGACTCTCGTAATTGTTCTTTTTTTCCCTGTTTTATTTATTTATCCTTTTTGTGTGTGTGAAAGTAATGCATCTGGATTTCAAAATTTGAAACTTCCAGAAAGATATACTTGGAAATCTCTCCTTGCACTACTATCTCTCCTTTATGCAAGTCCTACCCCAGAAGGATCCAATGTTCTCAGTTTCTGTGTGTATTTCTATGATGTTTTATAAACAGCAAGCAAATTCATGTTTGTTTTCTCTTTAAGAGGCATGGTACATCCATTCATGTCTGTGGACAGTTATTCAGACTTGTGTCCACAGTGGGGAAAAAAAAAGTATAGTTTATAAATACTTGGGCTTTGGAGCCAGACTGCTAGGATTTGAATCCAATCCTACTGTCTTATCATGGGAAAGTTATCGAATCTCTCTCTGCCTCAGTTCTCTGCCCAAGTTCATCCCAGTAAAGTGTTAGGGCAGAACATATCATATAATAAGTATTAATAAATTTCTTAATATTTGTTTATTTAGAAAGTGACATATTGCTAGAACAGGAAGGAATATTTAAGTTGTGTCCTTTGACAAGTTAAATGCCAATGGTCTAGGCTGGGGAGCCTGCGGTCAGTGGATCAGATAACACCTTACCAAGATAAATGAACCTTTATGAAAGTGAGGGAAAGGAAGCCACAGGAAAAGAAACAACAAAAAATAAAAGTAATCTCAACAAATCTTCCAACCTGATGATTCTGCACTACTCCCTAATTGTTTCATTTCTCAGTATCTCCCTTGCTTCTATTTGAACTTAACCTTAGTTTAAAATTTTTTTAATGCATTTCTTATAATTTTACTGCATTTCTGATGCTTTGTGTCTCCTACCTAAGTGAAAAACTTTTTTAAGGAAAGGATCACAGTTTCCTATATTTGCTCTCTGGCTAAAGTCAAGAGAGACACCGCAGCTTTGTTTTGCAGCACAGTCAAGTCCATTGAAAACTTCAGTCTAGACAAGGAAAAAGCAGACTAAGTAAAATGGTTACTTAACCCGTGGCATTGAGAATTTCTTTGAATTTTATGCATGGTGACAAAGTTGTGGAAGACTATTGTGAAAAATATTTTTTTTTCATAAGATTTATCCCACCATCATTTTATCCAATCACCTTTTGCACAAAAATACAAGCCCCTCTGCAAAATCAAAGCCAATTGCAACAAATTCTGTGTATGTGCCGTTCAGTGAACTTCACTGTCAATGAATCGTTTTTCCTAAGGGGCCTCTGGTATATATTTCAATTTTTATGATTTCATAACAACTTTACTTTCATAGTGCACAGGTATTGAGAATTGGAAGAACTACCTCCAAGATAAGAAAATGCCATCTTCACTCTAGTGACTAATGTATTTGTCTATGTACCTCACAAAATAATACTTTCCACACAGGTTGAATTGTATATTTCTCAGGGCTATTATGTTGCCATGCTTGAGTGTTACTTACATAAAGTGCTATTAAAGAATGACATTATAACAAACACATTAAAACTATTTATCCTATGTAAGTTTATCTCTCAACCCCCAAGTACAAAAGTGGGGTGAATTATATTCCTTAAGTGTTTTTTCCTCTGAATTATAAATATGCCATCCAAACATTTTATGAGATCAAAAACGTAATGATTTCTGCATTGTCAAATGGATATACGATGGAATTATTATAAAAATCAAAGCCATTCCTATTGTTTCTCTGGATATTTTTCAATATCTTGTTTAATTTTTTCCCTTTCACTGATTTGTGTGGGTCGGGGATGGAGAGGGTATGGTTAATAATCAACTTCCCTTCTCTGCTGCATCATGGCTCATCAAACAGAGAACTTGGACCTTCAAAGTATCTTTTGAGTTGATGAGAACTCACAGTTGTAAGCTGTGAATAGGAAAAGCAACCATGGGAAACAAAAAAACTGAGGAGGTACTACCCAAGCCACATCTGCCTGGGACATTAATTGGATTCCCAGTGATATTTTAATGGATGCAGTTGTATGTGCGTTGTATCCACAGATCATGCACATCGAGATCCACAAGCCAGCTATATTCAATTTTTTTATTAATTCAAAATGAGTCTCAGTTTCTGCTTCAAGTTCCCATTCCAACTTCTCCACTTAAAAATGATACAGCCTGGGGATGTTATGTTCCTCTTGATGAGATGTTGCTTTCTCTAAAATTGGAATTATAATAATATCTTTCACATGTAGTAGTTGTGAGAATTAAATGAGTTAATACATGTGGAATTCTTATAGTACCTGACGCATAGTAAAAGCTCAAAAGCATAAAAATCACTAAACAAAAAAAATCTTAAATGAAGATGTATATGAGATGGATGTAGCATGTTTTTCTTTCATTAATTAAATTACCTTGGATGAAACAAGATTGAACCAAAATGCTATTTCTAATTTTTGATTTTAGATATGAAAGTGTGAGGAAATGTACTTACATAATTGGAGATGGAAGAAGTTTCATTATAGTGCTGCTATTCAAACATTTAAGTATCTTTTGAAGAATATGTCACATAATTATTATTAAAGTTTATTTTAATTAAAAACTGACAATTTCATTAGGTTCTCTTGCAATTTTATTTTTTTAAATGTTTGGAAACCATCTTTCTTCTCAATACTTGTACCTATAGTTCCAATCATGCCTTGATGGGTTGTGTGGCTCAATGGACCCATATCCATGGATTTTCCAGGATAATCATCTGTAATGCAGACTCCCAGCAGCCAGTTGCTTACTGAGTGGCCTTGGGAAAGTTACTTAACCTCTTTGTACCTTGGGTGCCTCATCTGAAAAATGAGGATAATAATGATAGCAACTCACAGGGTTGTTGTGAAGGTTAGAATCGTATTTATACATAAAGTGTTCATAACATTCCTGCCACAGGATTATATATTATTATTAGTTGAATTAATGCTCTTGTTACGTGCTGTTATAAGACCACTCCACTTCATTCAGAAGCTCCAGTGAGGATTTGTTATCTTTGTTGTTGCTCCTATTTTCTTAGCCCCCTGCCACTGTCCAGCAGACATTCTGATGATCATTATCATGTTATGCACCTGTGGGTCTTCATGTTTGACCCTGAACTTCTATTTTCCCAATTCAAGAGTAGGGTCTTGACTCATTCTTTCCTCAAGTTGAATTTCTTCTCCATTCACCTTGTAACCTTGAGTTGCTGGGAGAAGCTGGCTCTCCTGGAGCTTAGATTTACTCACCCTGGATGTTAGCTGTCATCTACATTGTTACAAACTTGTCCTTTATCATAATCGTCCTCGGTATTCCCATTCTATAGCCTCCCGTCGGATCTCTCCTGGCAACGCTCCAGGCATGGTAAATCATGGCTGAATTCATATTGGTAAAGAACGTAAACTATGTGCTAGGCAACTCATAACAGTCAACAGCTATTGCACCAGAAAACTACCACAATTATCACCCTCTTAAAAATAACCATTTACTGAGCATTTTCTGTGAGCATTCCTATGTAAAGGTACACACTATACATAGTTATCTGCTTTCTTCATAGGATCTTCTGAAGGTATTAGTCTGTTTTGTAAATGGCAAAACTGAGAGTCTAATGCATTTAGATACTTGCCCTGAGTTAAATAACTTTCTAAAGGCCCCAAAGAGTCTAGCTCCAAACTTTAAGCATCTTCTATATTTCATTACTTAGAGTCTCACCAAGGAGGCTTTTCACTACAAAAACATTCATACACAGCAGCCTTCATAATATAATTTATAGGACTCTGGGTAACATCTAGCCCAGGCCATGGAGTCAGAATGCCTAGACTCAATTTTCTAGGTTACTACTACCTAACTTTACAGGTCTGACATCATTATGATAATATCAATCTCATGAGAAAGTGAAGATCTTGTGTAAAGTGCTCAAAACTTACCTGATATAAAATGAATATCAGGTAGTATTAACTATTTTATCACTATGTCTTTGCTACTGGAAATACCATTTATTAATTCTTTCACCAAGTATTTATTGAGCACTTAACTATGTGCCTGGCAGTATTTTAGGCATTAAGGATATAGCAGGTAACAAAGCAACATCCTTGCTGTTGTGAAATTTACTTCCTGGATGGAAAAGGTAAAACAAACACACGAATAGCTATGTAAGTCAGGCTGATGGTGGAGAAAAGGGAACCCTCTTGCGCTGTTGGTGGGAATGTAAATTGATACAGCCACTATGGAGAACAGGATGCAGATTCCTTAAAAAACTAAAAATAGAATTACCATATGACCCAGCAATCCCACTACTGGGCATATACCATGAGAAAACCATAATTCAAAAAGACAAATGCACCCCGATGTTCACTGCAGCACTATTTTCAATAGCCAGGACATGGATGCAACCTAAATGTCCATTGACAGATGAATGGATAAAGAAGATGAGGTACATATATACAATGGAATATTACTCAGCCATAAAAAGCAACGAAATTGGGTCATTTGTACAGGCGTGGATGGGTCTGTCATACAGAGTGAAGTAAGTCAGAAAGAGTAAAACAAATATTGTATATTAATGCATATATGTGGAATCTAGAAGAATGGTACAGATGAACCTATTTGCAGGGCAGGAATAGAGATGCAGACATAGAGAACGGACATGTGAACACAGGGAGTGGGGAAGTGGGGGTGGGATGAACTGGGGGATTGTGATTGGCTTATATACACTACTATGTGTAAAAAAGATAGCTAGTGGGTACCTGCTGTATAGCACAGGGAGCTCAGCTCTGTGCTCTGTGGTGACCTACCTAGATGGGTGGGAAGGGGGGGTGGGAGGGGGGAGGTCCAAGAGGGAGGGGATATAGATATACATATAGCTGATTCGCTTCGTTGTAACTAACGACAGAAACTAACACAACACTGTAAAGCAACTATACCCTGATAAAAGAAAAAAAAAGTTAGGCTGAGATAAGTTCTATGAAGGAAATTAAAGACAGGTGAAAAAAATCTTGCAAAGATCAGGGGAAAAGAGCATTTCAGGCAGAGCGACAAACTAGTAAACGCTCTGGGGCAAAAATAATTCTGGCAGACTTGAGGCAAAGAAAAGAAAACCTGAGTGGCTTGATCTCAGTGAAAGAAGAGAAGACAAGGATGAGACTGTATTCCAAAGGCAGAGAAACAAAGTCACGTGGGTCCTGATGACCACGGGGAGAAGTTTAGATTTGATTCTAAGGAATACAAAAGTCATGGAGGTAATGACATCACATTAGTGATTTACATTCCATACAAAATATCTCTGGCTGTATTTCAGAGGACTTTTGAGAGCAAGGAATGCAAACAAAGAAAACAGAAAGAGCAACTAGGAGCCAAAGACATATTTTTAAAAGAGTACATAACCGGTAGATTTAAGTATTGACTTTCACTCACAAAGAGGTATAAACAACTGGTAATGGTTCCTCCTGGAGTGTACTTTTGAAATAAAAGGCAGGGGTGATATGAGATTACTCATCCCCTGAGGCTGAGCAAGAATTGTTGGAGTGGCCTGCCCCAGAAGGGAAAAAGGGACACCAAAAGAGGTCAAAGGTGGCTTGTAGAGAGCCCTAGGGGTGGTCCTGGAGCTAGAATATGCAGAAACTGTCAGAAAGAGGGATTTATTATGCAGTAATAGCCAGAGGAGGAAGTGGCTTAGGTTTCAATACTGAGAACTAAATCAGTCATGGATAAAAATCCAAGAGCCATTAATGACAGTGTTGTGTGAATGCTTTTAAGACAGGCTGGGGTCACATGGCCAGGGGCTGTAAATAACTGAGGATGCAAACAGCCTTTATGGTTGAGAGTCCACAATAACCTTAGTGAATATATAGTGCGACATGATTAAGAGACCAACAATTTGTAAAGACCAGCTGCCTTAACAATCCAGTTAATTAATCCTGATTTTATTTACTGGGCAAGTGATGCAGTTTCATCCTGCACTTAGAAACAAATTGTCAAGTGAGTGAGAACTACTTAGAAAATGGATTGTGGGGTAAAATATCCTTTTTCAGAAGGGTGAAATTACAATGCACGTTATATAGGACTTCAAATCTTTAATTAAGGCACTGGGGTCAGCCTTGAAGCAGTGATTCTGGAGCTCTTATAGCTCTTCATAATGGACCCTTCTCCACCCCAGATGACTGTTTCCTCTGTCATGTTAAAAAGGGAAACGAAGTGTTGCTAGGAAAGATGGTTTCTGGACTGACTCCCTTGAGACGGCTTCATCAGAAGCTGTCGTTGAGGCTTTGAAAATGAAGGGAAATCCAAGTGTCTTCTCAGGAACAGAGTAATTATGGACACTTGTGGATAAAAATATCTATGGAAGATGGATTTGAGGAAGGGAAAGAAGGAATAAGAGACCGATTCATTTCTGAATAAAGAGCATTAGCCTGTACCATGCCTACCACTACCACCACCAAAACCACTAGCTGGGTCAAGAAAAAAATATTTACAGCCAGAGAACAGCAGGAGAAGTGCTTAACATTTTCTGAGATTACCAGAATTTTTTTTTCTTTTCTTTTTTAAATTCATCAAGAAAAATCCTAAAAAACTTTTTGCAGACTTCCTTGTAACACTTTTTTTCAGGAAAAAAATTGCAGCTCTGTGAGGCTTTCTTCCACTTTCCCAGGTTGGTTTATCCCTCCTTGCTGTTCCACATGGCTTGTCCACATGTGTCATAGCATTAGCCCTGTTTATTAACATTTAATCTCTTATTTTTGTCTCTTGCCAGCTACAGTGTGTTTTTCATTTTAATCATTTTTTATTCTTAGTATCTAGGACATTGCTGACTATATAGTAGGTGCTTAATAAACACACAGCATCTTCCCTTTTAGATAGTATATAGTAAATCCTTTTAAACTCTAATATCTAATGAATAGGGAATTGATACTATATACTGTAATACAGACTTCAGAACGTGAACAGTTATTGGTTTGAAAATCCATTATGGTAACTAGAACACTCAAACTTATCATCAACCAACGATTTAAAATATTAATATACCATCTACCTTCATGTGAGAAATGAATAACCCCATCTCAATTGTACAAGAGAAAGCTAAGACAAATTTTAAATATCTGTTAGTAAAAGACAATAAACAACAATCAAATAATTTATATTACAAGGGCAACAAGAGAACGTGATTAAAATATCTACTTCGCTCTATGAGTGTTCTATTAGCTGTAAGTCCAATGTATTCAGTAGTTCACCTAATTACCACAGCAGCAATGATTTGGTAGGCATTGTTATATGAATTTTACAGATGGAAGAACAAACCCAGACATTCCCACCACGGCTAGCACATTAATGGACTGGGACTGAAAACCACGTTTACTTTTTGGCCCATACTGCCCAAGGAGTAAGAGTTGAGAAAACGGAGACTTTACTATAGTAATCGGGGAAGGTTCCTTGCTGCAGAAAGATCTTGAAATGGACTGTGGAGAATAGAATTCACATAGGTTGATGTGGAGGAAGAAGGACATTTCTGGAGCTTCAGAGGTGGGAAACATAATGGCCATGCAAAAAGGAACCCGCTGATTGATTTTGAGAGTTGAAATTATGGAAGAGCAAAGTTAAAGTTAGATGTGAGTGCAAGTGAATGGAGCAAATAATGAAATAAACGTGGTTTGCTCTTTGCTTTTGAGGATATATTTAAGAAGGGAGAAATGAGGGGCAAACATTTACTTTAATTGATTGATGGGTGCCCTGGCTGCTTCTCAAAGGAATCTGAAGTGAGAAAATACTATTAGGGGTCAATAAGGTTAATGTGGTAGAAGAGTAATGAACGCTTATCGTTTCTCAACTCAGTGGGCAACTGAGGCTAGGTTTGTATTGCATGTATGTGTCAAAACTAAGAAGGCCCTTGATATTTAGATGTGGGTTAAATATTGAATAATTGTTGAATGGATTAGAATATTACCCACCTTGTGCTTTATTTATGTATTTATAAGAGAAATACTACTACCACTACTACTTAAAATGACAATATAGCTAACATCAATGGGATGCTTACTAATTGCCAGGTAGTGTTGCTTATATGCATTATCTTGTTTAATTCTCATCTGCAAACCCGGAAAAATGCGCTACTATTATTTACCTTCTTACAGATGATGAAACCAAGGCACACAAATATTAAGAAATTTAACATTAATAAGAGAGTTAGTAAGTAGAATATTCTAATCTCTGATGCCCTGTTACATTATAATGAGTCATTCATAGGTGCTCTATGAGACTCAAGTGATCTGTAATGTCAGTGATAAATTTTGGTAGGAAATATTAGAGTAATGTCTATAAATGAGGGCTTCCAGCTTTGTCTTCCTATTTATAGATATTTGTCTCTGTAGATTATATGGTTTCAGCATATCAGAATTTCTAGTAACTACCAATTGTACCAACAACAATTGTAGTGTCTCAGGACATCACTTTATCACAAGAAAAATCAATGATTAAGATTAGGTTAAAATAACACCCATATGTAGAATTATACACAATACTGGTGCACAATTTAGTTGAGAAAATCTTTCTGACAAATTTAACAAATGTAAGGCTCAAGAATCCAAAAAATCTAAGGCAAGGGGAACACGCTGTCAGCACACACTGAAACAGCTAGAGCCAGAGGACAAATGTTCTTAGTAAATGGCTCTTCCAGATGAGAATACTCTGGGGTGAACAGCATAAAGCAGGTGGGAAGACAAGGGTGGTCCCAAGAGTTGTCACACACAACCATTTTACAGATGATGAAACTGACAGTCATAAAGAGGTCACATATTTTGTTACTAAGAAGTACATTTATTTCTCAATGTAGTGCTTTTTCCATATATATAAGTGACCTAGAGATATGGCTATATAGTGCAGAAAAGTGCACACGAGAACAAAAACATGATTCTTTTTGGCTGTCAGCATCAAATAAGTTAAAGCTTGACTTTCTGGGATTCTGTATTATTGCCTGGATGCTGTTCAATTGTGCTGTCTTACTAGAGCAGATTTTTGGGATCAGTCTCATTTGGCTTTGCTCAGCTCAGTATAAAACAGGGCTAAAGTGAAAGAATATGCTTTTCCTTAATCCACATTTTCTGCCTGGTGAAAAAATGAAGAGCTTCGCCCTCAGGGTCACAACAACAACTTTCTCCAATTTTCTCAGCAGTAGTTGAGAATTATCTTGTCAGCATCACTGTCTTTTTTAACAGGTGCTGAGAGGGGGGGACAAGCAACCACAGGTGTAGGGGATAGAAAAGTCATCTGAAAAAAATGTTAAAAAAGCCAAAGTTTGTCCTCTGTTGTGCCTTCCTTTGTAGAGAATCCAGCGTACTATGGCCTGACAACCGAATGGATGTGCCTCTGGCCTAACCCCACATCCCCTTACCCCCATCAAAGCCCCTTCCTTTCCTTACCTCTCCCATGCTTCTGTCTCTTCGATTCCAATGTTTCCCAAGCATTAATATGTGTATGAATTACCTGTACCTTGTTAAGAGGTAGATTGTTCATTCAATAAGATTGCTCTGGAGGGTCTGCATTTCTAATAAGCTCCTAGGAGGTGTCCATGCTGCTGGTCTGCAGATCACACTATGAGTGGTAAGGTTCTATGTCTACTTTTGTAATTGATGGTTGAGTGGATGAAGGCAGATTTTGGAGGAAGAGAAAAGACAATTCCTTTCTCCTTTTCTCTCATCCTTCACAGTGAAACAATTGTTTCATTTCTCTGCAAACAATTAGAAACTATCTTCCTTGGGACAGCTGACACAGACTTGAAAATATACAATTTATCTTTGCATGCAGTTACCTGTCTCTTTTGTAGTAATATCTGGAGAACATTTCTCCAAAAAACTTAACTTTGCTTATTTTTCATAGCCATAGCTCATTAAATTAATGTGATTTTTGTATGTTTATTTTAAAAACAAAGGGGGAAAAGTACAATTATTTTCACCAAGTCTTAACCTGAATTAGGATAGAATTAAGATCAGTGATGTTCTGGTACATTTTAACTAGGTCTCCAGAAGAAAAACCAAAGAAATTATACCCATTTCCATGGCATAAATGCCACCACCATGGTTACCAATATGAGATCACAAGATACAAAACCAGGAAGAGATTCGTGTAAGAGCCTTCAGAGCTGGTGCAGGAATCACTGAGGGGCTCTCCACAAACAGAGTTGAAGCTACAAGGAAGGATGGCATCACTCAAGGAAAATTACAAAGGAAAAAGAATGATGACGATCATTTTCTGTAGAACTTTGTATTTATATTGTTTTCTATTACATTTATCTTTGTCTCATAGTTAATTTTGGATTCGTTTCCCCAGACATTAGATCATAAATCAGTGTTCTAAATGTCTTTGGTCCTTTATATTTATAGTAAATGGTTTATATTTATAGTAAATGGTTTTTAAAAATATATGTTGAATTGCAAAAGGAGGGGAGCATAAAATTGACTCCATTAGACTATTTTTGAAGCAAAAAAAGACTGAGTTTACAGGTACAATTTTTACTGAAAAAATAAGAGGATTGATAGAGTAAATCTCTATGGTGATCATCTGATTTTTAAGAACAGACAATATTTCCTAAATTATGGCTATTCTAAGGAAATTTCTATATTTCTGAGACTAAAGTAATTTCAGCTAAAGTTGTGACGCAGGTGTGAAGCAGCCTTCCAGATTTAAGTTGGAAGCAAGGTGAACCATAGAATCCTGAGAGAGGCTACAGGTAGTAATTGTCCACTTATGAACAGAGATTAAATCTAGTTGAGGAAGCAGAGAACAGAGAGACAACGGAGCCTACATTTGGAGCTAAGGAATAGAGTCGTACAAGGATTTCCCTTCGCATAATTTAAGTTCACAGACAATTAAAACAAAGAATCAAGTGACTGTGAAGAAGTATTAAAAAAGTGGTATTTAAGTATAACTCAGAGACATGCATACCTGAAAATATGGAGTATAAATAGAAAGCTGCTGGGTAGAATAATTTTAAAATTAAACAACAAAATTATATATTAATTTTTTCTAAGCTGGATGTTTTATTGAAATGTAGACTTGTCAATGATCTACCTATGTATGAGTTTCCTACCTGCATAGACACAGACACACACAGTCTAATACTCATCATTTTAAGTGGCTTCTTGAGAATGTTGAGATTTGGCTGATTTATCACAGAGGATAATTGGAAATGTTATCTAATGTTGAGGTCAAGGTTATGATTAAAGAGTCTATTGGGGGTGCTTCCCTGGTGGCACAGTGGTTGAGAGTCCGCCTGCCAATGCAGGGGATGCGGGTTCATGCCCCGGTCCGGGAAGATCCCACATGCTGTGGAGTGGCTGGGCCCGTGAGCCACGGCCGCTGAGCCTGCTAGTCCGGAGCCTGTGCTCCGCAATGGGTGAGGCCACAACAGTGAGAGCCCCGCGTACTGCAAAAAAAAAAATAAAGTCTATGGGGTAATATCCCTGCTTGTTTTTATCACAACATCCAAGCATATGCAGATGTCATTATTTTAGAATGTAAACTATAGTTTTGAACAGTCTGTTCTCTCTCATATTCTGCACCTCACTGGTCAGCACAGGATACAAGTGGAAAAATAGGTACATGACATTTTTTAGAAGCAGAATTATTTGCACTGCTATCATCATTGCGCTATACTTACAATTATATAGATTTGCGTATCTAACATCTGCTTCTGCAATAACAGTTACCCAGAGGTGCAGGCTTAGATCTTTCTTGAGATAAGTGGCTAAAATATTTTCTTAGCTAATGAATGGATAACGATGCTCTCAATTTTATCACTTGTGCAAATTTATCTTTGGACACTGTGTTCAGATTACCCTCAAATGTGCATTTAAGTATCGGATACCACATAAATGTCAGAGGGAGAAAAACTAGACGACTCTTGGCAGTCTGCAAGAGCGATGTTGTCAAAGGTCATCAACAAGTCTGACAAAACAGTCCTCATTAACAGTGTCTGTCAGCACCTCCATTTGGAAGTAATTTGGATATTTGCAGTGACCCCGTCAGTTCTGATTGGCTGGGCAGTGACCTTGACCAGGGTGAAACCTGTTCAGTGTAGCTCAGATAATGCACTGTAGGTGGAATCCAGGATGACAGATGGCAGTGGGGTCAGTGAAGAGGAACTTGTCCGTCATTGCTATTGAAGATGAAGCCACTCAACAGTGTAGTTCAACTGACAGAGGAGCTGTGGTTTGCATACGCCACAAGAGAATTATCCAAGTTCCTTTATTTTTAAAGAAATGCTATAGTCTCATGATCTCAGAGTGCATGAGGCTGATGAATAAGTGGACAAGAAAGCCTAGCTGTTGGAGTTTAGCAATAGACTAGACATTTCAAAACTTGTCTTTGACTTAATAGCCAAGGTCTGAAAAGTCTTGCTGGCTGTATCTTTATTGTGGATAACTTCTGGACCAAAAACTAGTTCCTGTGATAGTTTTCTTCATTCTTATTCAAAACCTGGTTAGTGAGAGTAATAACCTTACTCTTCTAGTAGACACATCTGTTTCTTTTCCCTCCCTTGCATACCACAGAATCAATATGAAATATAACTTTGATAATAGAGTGTATTATACTTTCCAAATGCTAGAATAATAAGGCTATAAAAGCAATTATATTCTGGAAATAGTTAACCTTTGATAAAACAATCTGCATCTGTTCCTGTAGTTTCAGGGGCACTTTTTTTTTTTCAAATATAAAAAACTAGGACTGGATAGGATATTGAGTGACATATAGCACAGCGTTTTGATTCTGGGCTCTGAATCTCTATCATTCAAAAAATACAAGACCCAGGACTGATAGGCTAAGGACCTAATGAAAACATATCAACATCCAAGTAACACAACATGATGAAACAATACGAAAATACACCTAACCTTCAATTACTCATGGGATGTTTAACAATCTTGAAGAAAATCTCTTAAAGATCTTTCCTACACACTGACTGCCTGAGCTCAGGAGTTTTTACTAAATCTTCATCATTGGCTTCTTCCTTGCAACGTTTTTGGACCAAACAGCCAACCAAAAATGAAAAAAAAGTGAATAATTTCATAGAATAATAGAGTATTAAAACTACAAGAAAACCAACCAATGATGTAGTTAAAGTGATTCCCTGCCTTGTGGATTACTCAAGGTTCATATCTAGCATGTAGATGTGCCTCAGAGATGTTTAGGAGAAGATGAGCGTCCTTAATAAGAACCCACGGAACTCTGCTTAATAATTAGACATCATCCTTTCCCCTATTTATCCTAGTTTAAAAAGGAGCTCCCTGCCAGGCAAAATACTACCCTGCCCATCCAGACCCCCAATATACAGACATTCACGCTTTCCTTATCAATTTAATTTTTTCATTAGGTCATTTTATGCATAACAGATAACATCATCCAAATGGCTTTTAGGATAATGCATCATTTTCACTGAAACACTTTGCCTAACTGAATTTGAGATCCTCCCATTTGGGTAGAGCAGCTTTTATAAAAATTGCCTCAACCAGGATCATTCCAGCTAAATTTACACCACCTGTTTTAATGTGCATATTGTCATGACCCACAGAGACTGCATTAAGTAATTAAGAGACAGACCACATAGTGTCATTTGCTGTAAGTGAATCTGTGGATTCAATCAATAACCACCTGAAAGTGCCTAGGGCTACAGGATTAGGGCAAAACCTCCTGAGACAAGCCCTGGGGGTCCAAATGAGGGTGCATTAATTTGAGACACCATTATGCAGTTTTCAGTCCATTTTAATTAGTAATAAAACATAGTATAACCCACATTGTTAACAAAATCATCCAAGACAGATTCTGCTTTGCCTTAGTAAAGGCTCAAAACAGAGCTCAAGATAAAATTAAAGAGCCAGATGAGCAGCAGAAGAAAAGATATTAAACTTATCTGCTTTTCTAAGGCATGGTTTAACTCCTAAAGGAGAGCTGAACCCTGGGATTGCGGCAAGCTCTCTTATTTTCTGCAGACAAAAAAAAGAAAAAGCCATTTTTGAAGTGCTAATACTGCTGTAAACAAAATTTATTTTCTGCGAATTTTTATAGGTCTACTAGTGAAAGGGTTGAGCAGCTATTGTTTGCTAAACTGTCATTTGTTTGGTTAAAAGTTCGTCATACTCATCCAGAGTATGGTCACTGCTTAGGAATCAGATGACCACACCAGAGCTACACTCTATATGGATCATATAATTTGTTTTGGATCAGCTTCCTTCCAGATGGTAAAATCTGGTGTGTTTGTTAAGAATTGGCTTAAGCCCTGATTCACTCTAGAGTTCAGCTGAAACAGACTAATTAAATGGGACCCATCCCAACACACAGGTCTTCTCCAAGCTGAAAGTGATTTAGGGTTTTGATGACAGTTAGTGACCACTGGGTGGATTTGTATTCATTCTAGGCAGTCAGCAAGCGACAGTGTTTCCACCCTACGAGAAAACTTGAGGTGATTTTTTCCCAGGTGGCTTTTTCAGACAGAGGTCTCTTACAAAAGAAGAAAGGAACACTTTGACAAAGTCCAAAGAGCAGCTCATATTTAAGAATTTTTGATGGACACATTCAGGGGCCTTTTCAAACTCTACAGGGTGCTTTTGGAAGATGTTTGGAATGTAAACACGTACTTGAATTGCCCAGCTGCCACCTGGCTTAGAGTGTGACCTTTCATATCATTTTTGTATTTTAAAGCAAAAAAGGAATCTTGGTGATCATCGGGGTCAGACTGTTGCTTTACAGACAAGAAAAATGGGACTAAGGTGAATTAAGTAATTCACTCAGATGAACATGTTTTCCATCCAAGCCTCCACATTCTGTCCCATCCCAGAGCACATAGGTTCTGTGGCATGGGTGCCCCTCAGGAGAATGGCACTTATTGGTGACTTTCTCTCTCTCGCGCTTTTATTTATATTTTTTATAAATTTATTTATTTATTTATTTTGGCTGTGTTGGGTCTTCGTTGCTGCGTGCGGGCTTTCTCTGGTTGCAGTGAGTGGGGGCTACTCTTCGTTGCGGTGCGCGGGCTTCTCATTGTGGTGGCTTCTCTTGTAGTGGAGCACGGGCTCTAGGCACATGGGCTTCAGTAGCTGTGGCACACCGGCTTCAGTAGTTGTGGCTCGCGGGCTCTAGAGAGCAGGCTCAGTAGTTGTGGTGCACGGGCTTAGTTGCTCCACAGCATGCGGGATCTTCCTGGACCAGGGCTCGAACCCATGTCCCCTGCATTGGCAGGTGGATTCTTAACCATTCCGCCACCATGGAAGTCCCTCTCTTGCTTTTATATTCACCTCTCTCCTTTTCACTTCTGCTTCTTTTTCTTGCTTTTCCCCACATTACTCCTGCTCTCCCACTCCTTTTTTTTGCCATCTCTCTTTTTAAAAGCATCTCCCAATTCTATCTCTAAGTTTTAATTATAGTATAAATAAGAATAGCCTTCTGAAGCAAAACAAACAAAACAAAACAAAAAGTGCCTACTGAATAATTGCTCACATGATTTCCAACTTCTCTCAGGTTTCACCTGAGAGTGTTTATTGTCTATAGCATTTGTCTGAAAAATGCACTGCTTATGACATTTGGGGCTTGCTTGTTATATATTTAGTTTTATTTTTTATGTATATATGCAAAAGCAAAGACCTCCAAGTATTTTGAATTCCTCCCAGGACCTAGTACAGAGCTAGACAATCTGATTATTCAAAGAGGTTGATTTTCTATCTGGATCTTTTAGATCAATGGCTTTGATTTACAAAATGTGTCTAATCAATCAAATGGTTGCTTACAACTAGTTTAGGGGGGAGGAAACACTTCTAAAATGCAGATTTACCTATGTATATTGAATGGGCCTGGAATTTGAATGCTCCATTTCATAGTGTCCTCAGATAATCCTGGTATTTAACTGAGGCATTATAAGGTTGTAGAGGTTTAACTTCCCTACGCGAATGAGAAGTTGTTTCAAAACTTTCATTAAATCTTTATTTCTACTACACACACACACCCCTATACCACTACAGCTGGAGTGCAAATGTACAACAGAAATAAGTTCATTTTAATCATAAAATTTCATTAACCTAATCTTTAGTGCTATATGTCCAGAACTTGTGCAATAACCACAACAAAAGAAATACTATGCTAGAATTACAGAAATATTTCATAATCCTGATCCTGTCAAATCCTGATTTATTAACCCTAACGGAGTCTATAAATTAAGGAAATGAGAGTAACCCAGGACAAAGAAAAGTCCTTGTGAAAGAGCAATAGAAAACTTTTACAATAAGACAGAGGCGGGGAAATGTGGCACGAGAAGTGCAAGGTTGACTCACAGAAGGTACGGTGGCCCGGAGCAGACCGAAGATGCGAGAATGAAGCCGAGCCCCTGGGGAAGGAGGCGCAGAGCGCGCTGGCACGAGGTGCGATGGCTCATGGGGTGGAACGGCTGAAAGACCACGCAATGGAGCGAGTGGACCAGTGTCAATCATCACCGATGACTAATGTGGGTCACAGGGACGAGAAGGTCAATGAGTGGCAAACCATAGTAGTTTGTACTATATAACTACACAGGTGCCAGAAGTGAGCTGTTAAAGGAGTGTGTGCGTGTCTGTCCGTGTGTGTGTTCAACTATGGCAGGATAGATTATGGAGATACTTTATTTTGCTCTCAGTGTGTTTGTTCTCATCTTATCTGCCCTTATACTTCAAAGCAAGTAACCCGGCACGGTAGTCCCTCGCTCCCGTGGAGATTTGTGTAGCTTGATTGAAAATCAAAATTGCCTTAGGAAAGTTGGCTCTTTATGATTCATTACAAGCTCTTCATATTATGTTAATTAACTATATAAATTAACTTTGTTTCCTAAATAATTGCATTTAAAAGTATGTTTAAGGTTTATATTTTTATTAATTTACTATTTTCCAGTTTTATTGAGATTTAATTGATCTATAGCTCTGTATAAATTTAAGGTGTACATACAGCATAATGGTTTGACCTATGTATATTGTGAAATGATTACCAAAATAAATTTGGTTAACATCATCATCTCATATAGATACAAAAAAGCAAAAATATTGTTTTTTTCCTTGTGATGAGAACTCAAGATTTACTCCAAACTTACATATATGTATAAAACACAGCAGTGTATGTATAGTAGTCATGTTGTATGTTACATCTCCAGTACTTACTTATAACTAGAAATGTGTACCTTTGACCACCGGCATCCAATTCCCCCTCTCCGCACATCTGCCTCTCATAACCACAGACAGATGTGCTCTTTTTTTCTATGAATTTGGTTTTTTCTTTCTTTTTGGATGGCAAGTAGGCAAAGAAAGGAGTTACCATTATCACTAGACGTGGTCCTGAATCCATAAGCAGGGGCTGCTGCAACAAAGTGTGGGAAGACGGGTGTACTTAGAGATCCCTGTGGTTCCCTGGAGCATCTCTCGGTGTTTTCATGCCAACTGAGGAGTAAACCCTTTGGCAATATTGAAGCAAATGAAAGCTCCAAACCCTTAGGAAGTAAGTCATCTAGGGTGAAATTTTAGCTAATGGTGAGAAAAGTATAAAACTGGTGACAGAGGAACAGGAAAACAAATATCACCTTTACCTTTTTAACTAGTTGTAACAGCAGAGACAGTAAATTGTTTCAGTAACTTTTGCATATTAAGTCATTGTGTGTATCCTAGAAAAAATTTTGAAAAATAAATGTAGTATGGAGTAGTCAGCCAATGCGATCATTCATACATAAAGTTATAGTGAATGGGTTTACAATATGCAGGACATGGAAGCAACCTAAATGTCCATCAATGGAGGAATGGATAAAGAAGATGTGATATATATATATATATATATA
>NW_020175631.1:658513-667025 GCF_003031525.2 Neophocaena asiaeorientalis asiaeorientalis | reverse complement strand
ATATATACAGTGCAATATTACTCAGCCATAAAAAGGAATGGAATCGTATCATTTGCAGAGACATTGATAGACCTAGAGACTGTCATACAGAATGAAGTAAGTCAGAAAAAGAAAAACAAATATTGTATATTAACGCATATATGTGGAATCTAGAAAAATGGTAAAGATGATCTTATTTGCAAAGCAGAAATAGAGACATAGAGAACAAATGTATGGATACCAAGGGGGAAAGGGGGTGTGTGGGATGAATTGAGAGATTGGGATTGACTTATATACACTAATATGTATAAAATAGATAACTAATAAGAACCTGCTGTATTAAAAAACTAAAATAAAATTCAAAAAATAAAGAATATACTGTATAGCACAGGGAATTATAGCCATTACCTTGTAATAAACTCTAATGGAGTATTAAAAAACTTATAACACAAATGATTATAAAAATAATTAAAAGAGCCTCTAAAATTAACAGGGAAAAAATCTATGAACTAATCATAAAATAAGCAAATGATATTAACCAATCATTTACCAAAGAAGGAAATATAAATGTCTTTTAAATATGAAAAGATGCTCACCCTCAATCAAAACTTGAAATACCATAATATATAGATTTTAATTTATCTATCAAAATTTAAATTGTATCTGATCCATTACAATGCTATTTTTAATAACAAAAAACTGAAAACAACCTAAATGTCCATCAATAAATTATAGCTATACAATGATAGCTCTATATAATCTATGACACCATTTCCAAGATATGATAAATTTTAAAACATAAGGTTAAGAAAAAAGTATTTAAAAATCTGTAGATAAAATGGACATGTGTGTATAGTATATGTGTACATGCTTGTATGTGCATAGGTTATCTAGAGACATATATGTTATCTATAATTATATTTACCTTTCAGGGGAAGTAAAATGGAGACTGAGGGGAGCTGATTACTTTTCACTATAAACCCTTTTGTGTTCTGAGGAGTTTTCAGGGCTGGCCTTGAAAGACATCAGTGAGGAAGAATCCTCCTGACGGGCAGAACTCTTGCTGGTGGGCCTTGTCCATCAACTTGGATGGAAGGAGATTCGTCTGGAGATTAGTGCCTCCTGAATGCTGAGCCTTTGCGCCTCACTTACCTCACATTATCCTGGCCCTGCATGTTACTGCACCCCTCAGAACCAAGCAGGCTGATGGAGATGGATTGGCCTCTTAAAAGCATAGCTGAGGTGCCAGCTTGCAGAGGACACCCCGTGAGGATGGTGCCACCTTCCAGGGTGTCACGTACAGCCTAAATCAACTAGTATTGCCTGGAGCTATGTCCACAGCAGGGAGAATTCAGGGGCTTGGGAACCAAACTGTTGAAGTAGGAGTGGCCCTTATGACCTCCACTCTCAGTGATCCACTTGGAGGGAATTTGTGTTTTCCACCCGTACTGTTGTAGATTCCACAGATCTAGAGACTCTGGCTCCCCGTAACAGTAGCACTGACATTTAGACTCCTGCTGCCACCTAGTCTTCCAGGATCCTCATGCCACCAGGCCAGCACGAAGAAGAGGAGCCGCCATCCCAGCAGCAGTGATGGAGCCCATCTTCAGGAGGAGGCAGGGCAGCTGCTACCCAGTGTGGGGAGGGATAAACATGTTTGGTCCTCAGGTGATCCACTGGGTTGTCCAGGGCACTGCCATGCCTGGTTTAAATGGTGTGTGGAGAAGCAGCTGCAGCCTGGAAATGGCACAGTCACCAGGGCCTCCGACCCTTCAGGAATGACGGTGTAGGTCATCCAAGGAGGTAAAATGCCTGGACCAGCAGAGGTGTTGGCTGAGGGGAGTCTAGAATGGGTGGTGGAGGAGAGAGATGGTGAGTATCAGTTGTAGTTCTGAGATCAGGCGTGGCAACGGGCGCTGTAGTTCATTCTACCAACCCTTCTCTCACAATTTTCCCCAGAAAGGCCAACCAGAATCCTGGCCAAGCCTTTCCCCGATGGGGAGAAACTGGCTAAGAAGCAAGTGATTGTGAGGCCCTCAGAGAAGAGATGTAGCAGATATTGTGGCTCCACCCAGATCGCTTCTGTAGGGCCAGTTACTCCATCCTCAGCCAAGAGTCGCCGTCCCCATAGGCAGTTGTCCTCAGTTGCAGAGCACCGCCACGCACAGGCAGCCCAGGCCAGTGACTGTCTGATGTGGGGGTTAAAGGCCCAGCCCCCTTGTTTCAGTTGGAAGGATTCCTGTGCTCCCCTCAGGATCAACTGGAGCCTCAGCAGGAACTACTCTGTAGGTCACTTTCTCCAGCTGCTTAATCCTGCCCCTTCACTTCCTTACTAGTGTATCTCCTGACAGAATGTCCTCAAACCCCTTTAGTCCAGAATTCTCTGATCCCAGACTCTGTTTCCAGAGACCCAGTGTGAGGCCTGGGTCTGAAGGCAGGCTGCTGTAGGAGGGGAAGCGGGAGAGGCCGAAGCACAGACAGTACCAGGGGCAGCGCTTTCAATCTAGAGGAAAGAAACATGGTGGTAGCTGCAAGAAACTGGTGGGGTTGAGGGTTTTTCTTTTGTCGCTACTGGCTGTTTGTTTAAGATGGGAAAGCCTTCGCTTCCTTGTTGACGGAACAGAGAAGGAGAGGAGGAACATACAGTAAAAGATGAGGAAAATCAACAGAATGAATTTACACAGGTGAAAGAAAGGACGGGAATCAAAGGATTAAGTGGCAAGTTAAGAGTTAACCTTATTTTCGTGTACGGTACGACATAAATCTGACTTCATGTTTTGCAAATGGTTAGTTCATTCTTTTCCCACATATACATATTGCTTCTTTTATCACAAATTAAATCCGCATATATTCATGAGCATGTTTTTAGATGCTTCTATTTCATAACTTTATTCTTCATCCAATATTAAATTGATAAAATTACCATAGTTTTATATGACATTTTGATAACTGGTAGGACAAAACCTTTCTCCTCATTACTCTGCATTTTTTAAATTTCAAAATGTGTTTCATATATATCTTGTGCTTTATTTTAGATTTCCAGGATGCTTTATCTTTTTGCTGTTATTCAGAATTTTTCCATTACATTTTCAATTTTTTGTTAGTTGAGATGTGAAGGGCCTTAGATTTTATTGTGTTGCTCTTTGAGGTTTTAATAGATTTTGTGTATTGCTCTTTTATTGATCTCCTTATGGAATTTTTATGAGTTTTTGCAATTATTCATTTTCTTTAGGGTTTTTTCTAGATAGCAGTTTTTATCTTTTTAATAATTTATATCTAATTTCTCTTTTGTTTTTCTTGTTAGCTAGAACCTGCTATATGGTGTTCTGAGATGGACATTTGACTGCAGGAAGATTTGGGGGTCGTGCCCTTGAAGGGTGAGGGAAGAGAAGGAAACGAGATTGGGCAGATAATAGAGAAGGTGGATTGTTATGCAATCAAAATATTCCTTTGTAACCCACATGGGGCTCTAAAGCTTACAAGATCCTTCAGAGTTTTGGCAGGGACCCCGGATGTCCAGTCACTGGTTGCTGGCTGTTCCTGAAGGGGGTAGGGGCTTAGGCCAGGTGACTCACATCAAATGATGCAGTTCCTGAAGGGAGCTGAGCGCTGAGGGCTGTTGACCGGGCGACGCTCCCGGCACCCTCACCAGCAGCGAGGAAGTACGTGTACCCGTCCTGAAGGGGGATCTGGGTATCACGTTACAGAATTCACTACACAACTTCCATGAAAGACGAGGACATTTTTGCGTTATGGTTTGAATATGATCAGGGATTAACTGATTTATGTAGTTTGGGACAAACTACTACTAAAACTTAACTGACATTTGCGCTACCTTACGTGTTGGGAGTTAGCACTATTTCCCCTCGTCTACTTCCCACCCCCGCCCCTCTCCACGGCCGCCCCGGGCTGTCCCCACCCAGTGTAACAGCCTGGGAACTACCTGGGCCAGATTCTCTCCCAGGAGGTTCCAATTTAGGTTCCACTAATCAGAAGCACCTGCTTGAGGTTTGAAAAAGCCGCGGACGCCATTGTCTTGTTCTTCGGGCAGCGGGAGGCGGAGGTACGAGTTTCAGCAGAGAAATTGCCGCAGCCTCTGGCCATTTTCCCGTGACTCTTCTGCCTCAGTTTGCACAGCACGGTGTCGCCCAGCGGTTCACAGTGTGTCAGCGTCACCCGGGAGCCTGAAACAGTGCAAATTCTTGGACTTACTCCAGACCTACCCGCTCAGAAGCTCTGGAGGTAAGTGTTTTCCTGAGTCCCCTGGCTGATTGTGTAAAGCAGAGTTGAGAACCGCTGAATCCTGTTTTAATACAACAGATCACGGTGTAGTTTTCAAAGTGGGTTGGTTTTCAGAATTACCAGGAATGATTCTGAAAACTACAGATTTCTGGGTCCCATCAGTATCTCCCTATAAATAACACTCTCCAGGAAAAGGTCCCATGAATCTGTAGTCTCAAGTATCCCAGGTGATTCTGATTGTCAAGAATTTGATCAAGTATTGCTCTGTGGTCTCCCCAGTTTCTTGTTTAAACAGCATTCCCTTTTCCTTATAGTTGTAAAGGTAAGGAAAAGCAATTACAGTTTAATGAAAAAGCTGTGACTTGTTTGGAAAACTGTGCTCACTCAGCATCCCTTTTTAAAACTTTTGCATTCTGCAGTTTTGTTTTTCTCAGCACTAATTCAGGATGACTTCATCACAGTCATAGTGATCTCATCACATCACAAAATCGCAGATACCTGGGCTCCATTTAGACATATTGAACTTGATCTCAGGGCATGGGGCCTGTCCATCAAACACACCAGCACATGAAAATTTGAGAGCCACTAAGCAAGTTTTCCCTAGTTTATACTAGATCACAGGAGGAAGTATCACCAGATGTGCTATGTATACTACAAGCAAATATGAGAAAGGGTTACGTACAAAGAGTCCTGCTATTAGCTCTGGGCTTCAGTTTCTTCATGGGTAGATGAGGGTGTCAGAATAGATTATCTCTAATTCCTCTTCCTTCTTCTAAAGTGCTAAATTGTGTGTTTATCAAACAGTACCCATAGCCACTTCCAGGAATCATAAATAATGTTATATGGTTTTCCTTGGGCTTCCTGCTTGACCACATTATTTACTGCATTGGCTAGAGGCAAGTATTTCAACTTTATCACGCCTGTTGGTGCATAATAAAGGGGAAAGAGGCAAATGCTGTAAATATTTTCTTCACATTTTGATCCATTTCTTCCAAATTTTTTTTTACTCAAAATATTCAAAATGATGATCATATTCTTGGACAATCTTACAAGATAACTGAATTAGATTTTACTTCCAAATGAAAATATTAAATACTTAAAACATCAAAAAGTCAATAACATCCAAAACATTCCATTTTATCTCAGTATCTAATTTTAGTCAAGTATTCTTTATTGTAAAAATACAGTCTATATTAATATTCTTTTAATGGCTTATGGGACTACATATCTAACCATTCAGGCTTTTTATGATTGTTTTTAGCTAAATGTGTCTTTTGAGGCTATGAATAAGTGATGATAAGCAATCTGTATGCTTAAAGAGAAACTAAACCTGTGTTGAGAAGCGTTAGCACCATGTCTTGCATTAGCACTTAGTAAATGTTTCTTGAATGGTGATGAATTACTCCACAAATTATTTCTGACACGAACAATGATTTTTAAAAACACCTTTGCATGATTTGAACAATAAAGAGTAAATCCATCCATGGGCTTATAAGATGCTTCAGGTCTTTTTGTCTAGAATTGTAATGTATCTTAAAATAATTTCCCATTGCCCTGAAATGCTAAAATTGCTCTGGATAAATTGAGTTCCCAAGGGCATGGAAGCGACAAAAGTGAGATTGCAGCAGAAACCATGTTGTTTCTTTTGTAATGGAATTTTGGTGTGTGCAGGGACCATCTTATTGAATACAGGTGTATCGGGAAATATTTGGATAAAATCCAGCAACCATCCAAAATTGATTAAAAGTTCTCATGTTGTTTGATGACTTAATCTAGAATGATAAGTAAATAGAAAGTGTTTGTTGGCTTTTCCTGTCAGTTTTTAAAATGCTCCCCAAAGCCAATTTAATAGTCACTTATTTCTGGAATATTCCACTCTGGTAAAGTGTTCTGAGTTAAGGACAAGGACAGTCCAGACCCATGGCTTGCGTCTCAGTAAAGCCAAGTACAGTAAAGCCAACTCTATTCTCCTTCAGGGCTCAGTTCAGAATCCATCTGTTTAGCCAGATTTTTTTTTTCCTAATTGAGAAAAAGTCAGCCAGTTCCTTAATTTCAAAAGTGCATCATTTCATTTTATTTTGATGGGTTTTTTTTATATCCATAGTTTTGGTGATATTTGATACTCGTACATTTTTAGAAATAAAAGTCTATGGTGATTAATATGTTTTTGGCCTTTGAATAGGTTTCATTTTGTTACTGTTAAAAATAATACTGGTGTACATATTAACAAACTGAAAAATAAAAACCATATGATCATCTCAATAAATGCAGAAAAAGCTTTTGGCAAAATTCAACAACATTTGTGATTAAAAACTCTCCAAAAAGTGAGCATAGAGGGAACCTACGTCAACATAATAAAGGCCATATACGACAAACCCACAGCAGACATCATTCTCAATGGTGAAAAATTGAAAGCATTTCCTCTACATTCAGGAACAAGACAAAGATGTCCACTCTCACCACTATTATTCAACATAGTTTTGGAAGTCCCAGCCATGGCAATCAGAGAAGAAAAAGAAATAAAAGAATACAAATTGGAAAAGAAGAAAAACCATCACTGTTTGCAGATGACATGATACTATACATAGAGAATCCTAAAGATGCCACCAGAAAACTACTAGAGCTAGTCAGTGAATTTGGTAAAGTTGTAGGATATAAAATTAATGCACAGAAATCTCTTGCATTCCTATACACTAACAATGAAAGACCAGAAAGAGAAATTAAGGAAAAAGTCTCATTCGTCATTGCAACAAAAAGAATAAAATACCTAGGAATAAACCTACCTCAGGAGGTAAAAGACCTGTACTCAGAAAACTAAGACACTGATGAAAGAAATCAAAGATGACACAAACAGATGGACAGATATTCCATGTTCTTGGATTGGAAGAATAACATTGTGAAAATGACTATACTACCCAAAGAAATATACAGATTCAATGCAATCCCTATCAAATTACCAGTGGCATTTTTTACAGAACTAGAACAAAGAATCTTAAAATCTGTGCAGAGGGCTTCCCTGGTGGCGCAGTGGTTGAGAGTTCACCTGCCGACGCAGGGGACGCGGGTTTGTGCCCCGGTCCAGGAAGATCCCACATGCCGTGGGGCGGCTGGGCCCGTGAGCCATGGCCGCTGGGCCTGCACGTCCGGAGCCTGTGCTCTGCAACGGGAGAGGCCACAACAGTGAGAGGCCCACATACTGCCAAAAAAAAAAAATCTGTACAGAGACACAAAAGACCCCGAATAGCCAAAGCAGTCTTGAGGGAAAAGAATGGAGCTGGAGAAATCATACTCCCTGACTTCAAACTATACTATAAAGCTACAGTAATCAAGACAGTATGGTGCTGGCACAAAAACAGAAATACAGATCAATGGAACAGGATACAAAGCCCAGAGATAAGCCCATGCAGCTATGGTCAGCTAATCTATGACAAAGGAGACAAGGATATACAATGGAGAAAAGACAGTCTCTTCATAAAACCCAATCCAAAAATGGGCAGAAGACCTTAATAGACATTTCTCCAAAGAAGACATACAGATGGCCAAGAGGCACATGGAAAGCTGCTCAGTATCACTAATTATTAGAGAAATGCAAATCAAAACTACAACAAGGTATCACCTCACACCAATCAGAATGGGCATCATCAGAAAATCTACACACAACAAATGCTGGAGAGGGTGTGGAGAAAAGGGAACCCTCTTGCACTGTTGGTGGGAATGTAAAGTGATACAGCCACTATGGAAAACAGTGTGGAGGTTCCTTAAAAAACTAAAAATAGAATTACCATATGATGACCCAGCAATCCCACTACTGAGCATATACCCAGAGCAAACCATAATTTAAAAAACACATGCACCCCAGTGTTCACTAAAGCACTCTTTACAATAGCCAGGTCATGGAAGCAACCTAAATACCCATTGACAGATGAATGGACAAAGAAGATGTGGTACATATATACAATGGAATATTACTCAGCCATAAAGAGGAATGAAATTGGGTCATTTGTAGAGATATGGATGGGCCTAGAGACTGCCATACAGAGTGAAGTGAGAAAGACAAATATATATTAACGCATATATGTGGAATCTAGAAAAGTGGTACAGATGAACCAGTTTGCAAGGCAGAAATAGAGACACAGATGTAGAGAACAAATGTATGGCACCAAGGTAGGAAAGTGGCAGGGGTGGTGGTGGTGGTATGAATTGGGAGATTGGGATTGACATATATACACTAATACGTATAAAATAGATAACTAGGGCTTCCCTGGTGGTGCAGTGGTTAAGAGTCCGCCTG
>NW_020175631.1:617566-658480 GCF_003031525.2 Neophocaena asiaeorientalis asiaeorientalis | reverse complement strand
CCCAAACCCAAAAAAAAAAAAAAAAAAAAAAAAAAAAAAAAAAAAAAAGAACCTGCTGTGTAAAATAAAATTAAAAAAAAATACTGGTGTATAGTTTGTACAAAACATGTGAAACATTTTAAAACATGTAATTACTGTAAATTATTCATTAAGAAAATTCCTTGGGCTTCCCTGGTGGCGCAGTTGTTGAGAATCTACCTGCCAATGCAGGGGACACCAGTTCGAGCCCTGGTCTGGGAAGATCCCACATGCCGCGGAGCAACTAGCCCTGTGAGCCACAATTACTGAGCCTGTGCGTCTAGAGCCTGTGCTCCGCAACAAGAGAGGCCACGATAGTGAGAGGCCCACACACCGCGATGAGGAGTGGCCCCCACTTGCCGCAACTAGAGAAAGCCCTTGGTAGAGAAACGAAGACCCAACACAGCCAAAAATAAATAAATAAATTTTTTTAAAAAAAAGGCAAAATACCTTTAAAAAAAGAAAAAGAAAATTCCTTGGTATCCATAAGATTTTACTCACCAGTTGGCATAAGAAATGTCAATGTGCTAAGCAGAAAAATATTATTAAGAATTTTGACATTGTGGAAGTCATTTTTTTAAATAAGGAAAGGTATTTTATATAAAAAGCCATTAAATTCCTGACCTAAGTTACATTTGTTGTTATTAAACCATGCAGTTAAAGTAGAAGTAGCTTTTACTTTTAATAAGAACTTTGGAATGATTTGTGTACATTTGAGAAACACATCAGGCTTGACTATAAAATCAAAATTTCTTTGGTAATATTTTTCTGGAAGAAAAAGTGTCTTTTGTAAACTAACCAAGGTTCCTAAAGAATTGAAAGAACAATGATTGATGTCACATCAATAATAATGAATCAGCATGATCAGAATTATGAGATAGCCAACCAGCCCCAGGTACTGGGTTGTCATAAATTGCAGACTTATTTTAGACAGAAACATAGGTCAGTCATGATTATGGTGGACAAGCTTTTTCTAAATCATGAACAATAGTGAACCATCAGATTATTATATATTTTCTCATTGTATATGCCTCATTCTAAAATTTTTAAAAAGCAGAAGAATCAGCACAGATTGTATTTTGAGGAAACTCTTTAAGGCTCTATTTACTTGTCACATCTGTAGTAAAATCCTACCATAGTTCCTTCATCTTTGTTTCCATTTTGGTGTTTTCCTAGCACACAAGGTGTGAAACTAAAAAGACTCTACATATCTAAATGAATAAAAGAATAAGAAAAGTTAGTTCCTCCAGCAAAAAATAAATCATATTTTAATTTTTTTACAATGAAAACTAATATGACTTTATTTTGTAAGACTAAATTCTCTAATAATTTATTGTTTTAATTAAAAGTTTTGGGGGGGAGGGTATAGTTGTTTTACAATGTTGAGTTAGTTTCTACTGTACAGCGAAGTGGAGTTCCCTGTGCTATACAACAGGTTATTAGTTATCTATTTTATACATATTAGTGTATATGTGTCAATCCCAATCTCCCAGTTCATCCCACCCTCCCACCCCCACTTGGTAAAATTCTCATTTCCAAAATGATTGCCTTAGACTAGTGGTTCTTGAAGCCTGGTTTCTGCACCAGCAGCAGAAGCAGAGCCTTAGTACTTGTTAAAAATGTAAGTTCTCAGGTCCCACACAAACCTACTAAATCGGAAACGCTGACGGGGCCCCATCAGAGTTTCGACAAGCTCCCCATGGAATTCTGATGCCTACTAAAGTTTGAGAACAACTGCCTTAGATTCTGGAACATAAATTAATAAAGCTGGAATAGATAGGCCTGAATTTCTGGGTAGACTCATTGGTTCTCGTTGGATCTCAGTCCTGCCTACTCATCCCTCTTGGGGATGTTTTTAAGACCCCCAACTCAGGTCAATTAAATCAGAATCTCTGCCTTAGCATCAGCATTTTAAAAGTGCTCTGGTGGTTCTGATGAGCAGCAGGATGGAGAGACACTGTTGTAGGTCATCCACTTGCTGCGTGTTCAGCACAGACTAACCTGTGGTTGTTCCTGTTGTCCTTTTCTGTTGATCCCGCTTCCCCGCTTTTCCTCATTATCCCATTGGCTGAAGTACACAGAGCCAAACAGGGTGTGGACCAGCTGCCAGAATAGCTTAGATATGACATGCTGCCATTTTGTAAAGTTTTACATTCAATTTAAAAATCAGCCCACTACCCCTTGGCTTATTAAACAGACTTTACTACTGCTTTTCTTGCTCTTCAACTTATCCCTTTCCAATCTGTTCTCCACATTGTAGTCAGTGTTATTTTTTTTTTAAATATTGTATTGAAGCATACTTGATTTACAATACTGTGTTCTGTACAGCAAAGTGATTCAGTTATACATATATTTACATTGTTTTTCATATTCTTTTCCATTATGGTTTATCACAGGATATTGATTATAGTTCCCTGTGCTATACAGTAGGGCCTTGTTGTTTATCTATTCTCTATATAATAGTTTGCATCTGCTAATCCCAAACTCCCAGTACTTCCCTCCCCTGCCCCCACCAAGGGCAACCACAAGTCTGTTCTCTATGTCTGTGAGTCTGTTTCAATTTCATAGATATGTTCATTTGTGTTGTATTTTAGATTCCACATATAAGGGATATCATATGGTATTTGTCTTTCTCTTTCTGACTGACTTCTTTTAGTATAATCTCTAGGTCCATCCATGTTGCTGTAAATGACATTATTTTGTTATTTTTTATGACTGAGTATTATGCCATTGTATATATATAACACATCTTCTTTATCCATTCAACTGTCAACAGACATTTAGGTTGTTTCCATGTCTTGGCTATTGTAAATAGTGCTGCTATGAACATAGGGGTGCATGTATCTTTTCGAATTATAGTTTTGTTTGGGTATATGCCCAGGAGTGGGATTGCTAGATCATATGGCAACTCTATTTTTAGTTTTTTGAGGAACCTCCATACTGTTTTCCATAGTGGCTGCACCAATTTACATTCCCACCAACAGTGTAAAAGTGTTCCCTTTTCTCCACACCCTTTCCAGCATTTATTATTTGTAGACTTTTTAATGATGGCCATTCTGACTGATGTGAGGTGCTACCTCATTGTAGTTTCAGTTGCATTTCTCTGATAATTAGCAATGATGAGCATCTTTTCATGTGCCTGTTGGCCATCTATATGTCTTCTTTGGAGAAACGTCTATTTAGGTCTTCTGACCATTTTTGGATTGGATTTTTTAATTGAATTGTATGAGATGGTTGTATATTTTGGAAATTAAGCCCTTGTCAGTCACATCATTTGCAGATATTTTCTCCCAGTCTATAGGTTGTCTTTTCATTTTGTGCAAAAGCGTGTGAGTTTGATTAGGTCCCATTTGTTTATTTTTCCTTTTACTTCTATTGTCTTGGGAGACTGACCTAAGGAAACATTGGTATGATTTGTGTCAGAGAATGTTTTGCCTATGTTCTCTTCTAGGAGTTTTATGGTGTCATATCTTTAAGTCTTTAAGCCATTTTGAGTTTAGTTTTGTGTATGGTGTGAGGAAGTGTTCTAACTTCATTGATTTGCATGTGGTTGTCCACCTTTCCCAACACCACTTGCTGAAGAGACTGTCTTTTCCCATTGTATATTCTCCCCTCCTTTGTCAAAGATTAATTGACTGAGGTGTATGGGCTTATTTCTGGGCTCTCTGTTCCATTGATCCATATGTCTGTTTTTATGCCAGTAGCACACTGTTTTGATTACTGTAGCTTTGTAGTATTATTTGAATTTGGGAGGGTTATGCCTCTTGTTTTGTTCTTTTTCCTTAGGATTGCTTTGGCAATTCTGGATCTTTCATGGTTCCATATAAATTTTAGGACTCTTTGTTCTAGTTCTGTGAAAAATGTCATGGGTAATTTGATAGGGATCACATTAATTCTGAGGATTGCTTTGGGTAGTATGGATATTTTAACAATATTAATTCTTCCAATCCAAGAGCATGGGATATCTTTCCATTTCTTTGAATCATCTTCAGTTTCCTTTATTAATATTTTATAGTTCTCAACATATGTCCTTCACATCCTTGGTGAGGTATATTCCTAAGTATTTTATTTTTTGAGTTGTGATTTTAAAAGGTATTGCTTTTTTACATTCCCTTTCTGATATTTCATTGTTTGTGTAAAGAAATGCAACTGATTTCTGTATGTTAATCTTGTATCCTGCTACCTTGCTGAACTCGTTTATCAGTTATAGTTATTTTTGTGTGGAGTCTTTAGGGTTTTCTATATGTAGAATCATGTCGGCTGCATATAATGACAATTTTACATCTTCCCTTCCAGTTTGGATACCTTTTATTTCTTTTTCTTGTCTGATTACTGTGGCTAGAACTTCCAATACTATGTTGACTAGAAGTGGTAAAAGTGGGCATCCTTGTATTGTTCCAGATTTTAGTGGGAAGACTTTCAGCTTTTCACCATTGAGTATTATATTGATTGTCTGTCATAACTAGCTTTTATTATTTTGAGGTATGTTCCCTCTGTACCCACTTCCATAAGGGTTGTTATCATGAATAGATGTTGAATTTTATCAAATGATTTTTTTGCCTCTATTGAGATGATCATGTGGTATTTGTCTTTTGTTGATGTTGTGTATCACATTGATTGATCTGCGTATGTTGAACCATCCTTTTGTACTTGGGGTGAATCCCACTTGGTCCGTGGTGTATGATCTTTTCATGTGTTGTTGAATTCAGTTTGCTAATATTTTGTTGAGAACTTTTGCATCTATATTCTTCAAAGATACTGGCCTGTAATTTTCCTTTTTGGTAGTGTGTCTGTCTGGTTTTGGTATCAGGGTGATGGTGGCTTTATAGAATGTCTTTAGGAGTGCTCCTTCCTCCTCAGTCTTTTGGAACAGTTTGCAAAGGATTGGTATATGTTCTTCTTTGTATGTTTGGTAGAATACGCCTGTGAACCCATCAGGTCCTGGACTTTTGTTTGTAGGTAGTTTTTAAAAATTACAGATTCTATTTTACCTCTAGTGATCAGTCCATTTAAGTTATCTACTTTTTTCTTGATTCAGTTTTGGTGGGCTGTACGTTTCTAGAAAGTTGTCCATTTCTTCTAGGTTGTCAAACTTATTGGCATATAATTGTTCATAGTGTTCGTTTATGTTTTTTTGTATTTCTGCACTATCAGTTGCGATTTTTTTCTCTTTCATGTCTTATTTTGTTTATTTGGGTCCTTTCTCTTTTCTTCTTGGTGAGCCTGGCCAGAGGTTTGTCAATTTTGTTTACCGTTTCAAAGAACCAGCTCTTGGTTTTATTGATTTTTTAAAACTGTTTTTTAAATCTCAATTTATTTTCTCTCTGATCTTTATTATCTCCTTCCTTCCACTGACTTTAGGTTTTCTTTGCTGCTTCTTTTCCTAATTCTTTTAGATGGTGGGTTAGGTTGTTTGAGATTTTTCTTGTTTCTTAAAAAAGGTCTGTATCACTGAACTTCCCTCTAAGAGCTGCTGTTGCAGCATCCCATAGAATTTTGTATGGTTGTGTTTTCATTGTCATTTGCTTCAAGGCATTTTTAAAATTTCTTCTTTGATTTCATTGTTGACCCATTGGTTTTTTAATAGCATGTTGTCTGGTCTCCATGTAATTTTTTTTTTTTCTTGTTTTTTTTTCTGTGGTTGATTTCTAGTTTTGTGCCATTGTGGTCAGAAAAGATACTTAAAATAATTTCTATAATCTTAAATTCGTTGAGGCTTGTTTTGTGCCCTAGTATGTCATAAATCCTAGAGAATGTTCCATGTGCACTTGAAAAGAATGTTCCATGTGCACTTTAAAGAATGTGTATTTTGCTTGTTTTGGATGTAATGTCCTGAAAATATCAATAAAGTCTAATTGTTCTATTGTATTACTTTGGATCTCTTTTGCCTTATTGATTTTCTGTCTCAAAGATCTGTCCATTGATCTGTCCATTGTCTGTGAGGTGTTAAAGTCTCTTACCATTATTGTATTCCCGTCAGTTTCTCCTTTTATGTCAGGTAGTATTTGTTTTATGTGTTTGATTGCTCCTTTACTGGGTGCATTTATGTTGACAAATGTAATATCCTTTCTTTGTATTGATCCTTTTATCATTATATAGTGTCATTCTTTATCTTTCTTTATTAGCCTTTGTTTTAAAGGCTATTTTGTCTGATATGAGTATTGTGACCCCCACTTTCTTGTCATTTCCATTTGCATGAAATATCTTTTTCCATTCCCTCATTTTCAATCTATGTGTGTCCTTTGCCCTAAAGTGGATCTCTTTTAGGCAGCATATTGTAAGCTCTTGTTTTTTTAATCTAATCTGCCACTCTGTGTCTTTCAATTGGAGCATTTAGTCTGTTGACATTTAAGGTAATTATTGATGACTATGTATTTATTGCCATTTTAAACCTTATTTTCCCATTGATTTTATATTTCTTCTTTTTCCCTCTCTTTTTCTTTTTTTCCTTGTGTGGTTTGATGATTTTTTTTTGTATTATGCTTGTATTCTCTTCTTTTTGTTTTTTGTTAATCTATTGTATGTTTTTGATTTGTGGCTACCCTGTTTTTTAAGTATGTTAACCATTTACTATATCTACTTGCTTTAGACTGGTAGTCATATAGACTCAAACACATTCTAGAAAAAAAAGTCTACATTTTCTTACTCTCCTCTCATGTTTTATGATTTTGATATCCTGTTTTACATCTTTATATTCATCCTTTTGCTGTTCATTGTGGTTATCATCGCTTTCACAGAAATGTTTTGATTTTTAAAAAAAAAATCTGTGTACTGGCTTATTTAAATAATTTACTTTCCAACTGTGATTTTTCTCTTTCCTATAGATTCTTACTTTTCTATTTAGAGAAGACCTTTCAATATTTCCTTTAGGATAGGTTTAGTATTGCTGTATTCTTTTTTTGCTTGTCTGAGAAGTTCTTTTTCTCCTTCTATTCTAATTGATAATCTTGCTGTGTATCCTAGGTTGCAGGTTTTTTCCCTTTCAGGACTCTGAATATATCTTGCCACTCCCTTCTGGCCTGCAACATTTCTGTAGAGAAATCAGCTGATAGCATTATGGGGGTTCCCTTGTAATTGACTCTTTGTTTTTCTCTTGCTGCCTTTAGAATCCTCTCTTTAACTTTAACCATTTTAATTAAAATTTGTCTTGGTGTAGGTCTGTTTGGGTTCATCTTGTTTGGGACCCTCTGTGCTTCCTGTACTTGGATATCTGTTTCCTTCTTTAGGTCTGGGAAGGTTTCAGCCATAATTTCTTTAAATACATTTTCAATCCTCTTTTCTCTTTCTTCTCTTTCTGGGATCCCTATTCTGTGTAGATTGACATGCTTTACATTATCCCATTGGTCTCTCATTTGGCTTTCAGTCTGCTGTTCTGATTTGCTGACATCCAGTCATTTTATCTTGCAGATTGCTTATTCATTCTTCTGCATCATTCATTCTGCTATTCATTGCCTTTAGCTCAGTTTTAATTTCTGTGAATCAGTTCTCTAATTTTTCTTAGTTCCTTTTCATAGTTTCTCATTCCTTTTTACAGCAATCTGCATTTCTATCAATAGCCCTTCTTAATTCCTTCAGTATTTTCATTATGTCCTTTTTGAACTTGGTGTCTATAAGACTGAAGAGGTCTGTTTTATTGTTTGTTCTTTCAGGGGAATTCTCTTAATCTTTCAGTTGGGAGTGATTCCTCTGCTTCTTCATTTTACTTATATTTCTCTTGCTGTATGAGTTTAGGAGATACAGTTATCTACTGCAGTCTTGGAATGCTATTTTTATGTGAGAGTGTCCACATGTAGCCTGTGTGGTTTTAATATTTTTCGTGTGAGGGCTGTTTTTAGTATGGATGTCTGCCACCTCTTTCCTCAGTGTATGCTAGCCATTATCCCCTTGATAGGAGGTGTGACTGGTGTTGGGGTGACCAGAGCCTGCCCTGGATATTGACCAGGGCCTCCTCTTTGCTCTGTGGTTGTCACTGTGCTGTGAGGGGCAGGGTTTCCTCCCTAGTTGTTGGAGTACAAGCCCCCAGATTTGTTTCTGAGCTGCAGTATGAGGTAGGCAGGATAGAAATGTTCCTCCCTGGGAGAGGAGCCACTGAGTATTCCTTTGGCACAGCTGTCCACCGCTGAGTGCACTCTGTTGAGTCACCTGTCACCCATTGTGCAGGCTTATAAAATACACTGTTTTTGTCACTGCCTTAGGCCCTGCTTCAACCCGCTTCAACCGTGGGAATGCCAGCAGTCAGCCATGGTGTCCCTCAGGCATTGTTTTCACAAGGCTACTAGTACAGATCCACTGAAGTCAGGTTTGAGGACTATAGTAGCTATGTACCTGGACCCACTCACTGTGGGAGTATGGAGACAGCGCAGACCCTGGCCCAGCAGACCCAGCCCCTGAGTGCGTGCACCCACAAAGCCCACTGCTGCTGAGGCCAGACCAGTCCCTGCAGCAGGAGCACCTGTTATTCACTCAAATGTCCCGAGCAGGTGCTGAATTTTACAAAGCCACCAGCGGAGGTGTAAATCCATGGCTCATGCAGATGCAGGGAGAGATTTCAGCCCACTTCCTAAATTGTAAGGCCCCTGGGCCTCAGCTATGATTTCAGCCTCCCCCCCAAACCCCTGTGGGTGGGCAACCTGCTGGCCTCTGCTCCCAGAGCCTGCAGAGGCGGTAGCTGAGATGCGGGAGCCCGCCAAGGTGGCAGCTGGGGTGTGCACTCCCATAGCCCATGGAGATGGGGCTGGTGTGCAGAGAAAGAGGCTGCTATGGCGGCCCTGGCCCTCCCGTCACCAGCCACTTAACATCGGTGATTTGCTTCTTTGGTGGACCCAGGCTTCTTCTGTGAACATTCTTGGTTGTGGACATGCCACACTCCAGCCCCTTCAGGCTTTCTCTGCACAGCCAACACCAGTCTTCTCCCCTCCTCAGGTCTGTCCTCTAAACCCCGAGCTTCAGCACCCAGGCCCTACTCGTACCAGCGGACAGGTGTCTTAGGCTGGGTTGTGCAGGGCAGTGGCACTGACTGTCTGTGCAGTTCTCTCTCTGTTCTGCTTGCTGCAGGCCGGTTGTTGTGCTCTCCTCTGAGCCTTTAAGGCTCCTTTTCTGTCCTGGCTTATCTGTCCACCAGTGAGAGGTGTGGTAACCTTTTCCCTTTTACAGCTCCTTCCCAGGGGGTAGGTCCCATCTGCTTCCTCTTTTTCTTTTTTTTACTTTCATCATACCCATTTATGTGGAGATCTTTCTTGTCCTTTCAGGTTTTTGAGGTCTTCTGCTAGTGATCAGTAGGTATTCTGTGAGAATTGTTCCATTTGTTATTGTTATTTTGAATTGTTATTTTTGATGTATTTGTGGGAGGAGGCAAGTTCCATGTCCTTCAACTCTGCCAGCTTGATTGGAGCCCCCCCACCCCGGTGCTGTCTTTCTAAAATGCAAATCTGATCATGTCCAAACTGTTGAAAATGACTTGCAAGGTTGTTCATAAGCTCCAGCTTCATCCATTCACTATACTCTCCCCAAATTCCTTCTATGCTGTAGCAATACTGATGTTTAGTTTAGTGTATTATTTTGAACCCAGTGTTTTCTCTCTCCTCCTATCAGCAGAACACGTTATTCTCTCTGTTTGGAACACTGCTTCCTGACAGTTCGTCACCTCACCATTACTCATTCATCAATTACCTGAAATTCCCAGTGGACTAGAAAATTAAAGAAGGTATTGTCTATATATTCATTGTAAATTTTTCATTCCTAGATATAGCACAGAGCCTATGCATAATATGTTTTCAATAAAATTTTATTGAGTAAATGAAAGGATGAATTTAAGATAACCTCGAAACAGGAAACATATCCAAATAGGAAATTAAAGGTAAACAAGTAATGAACCAAAGAAAAAAACAATAATGTAATATAAAGTCAGGAGTGAAAGTAGTGCATTCAATGTGCTATGATAGGCATAGGACCCAGATGACTGATCTCCCAGTTAAATGGGCTTTTTCTTAAACCATCCTGCCACTTTAATCCTTTTATTTCCATCTTGTGTGAAGTAACTGTTGTTGACCTGAAATAAGTAGAATGCTAGATATTTTTCCAGCAAAGATGGGTTTATTCAGGATCAGCAGGGAATTGCAGTTTGGGGTCTGCAATCATAGCGAGCTATGTATAATTTTCCCACACAGCAAGGAGAGAACACTTTTATAGGGGAAAAAGAAAGCTGGAAGAGCTGTAGTAAATAAAGGATCCATGGCTTTTCATTGGCTGAGATTTTGCCCGAAAAGAAGAGGGTTCTTTCTTCTTCCTGTTGGGCTCTACTATCATGGCAGGATATGAGAGCTTCCCATGCTGGTCTCCAGACTCTATTTAATTGAGGTTTCTGTTGATTAATTTTTTACATTTCCCCATCTTGATCAAGATCTTTCTCTGAAAGCATTGCTGATCAAGAATCAGGTTTTCTAGTTTCAGTGCCTTTTTTCCCCTCAGTGTCAGGAAGGAGCTTTACTGGGTGCAGCGTCTCATGTCCAAGTGCACATGTACATATTGCAAGCCTATTGATGTCACGTGAGAGTAACAAAGAGGGGTAAAAGGGAGAACTCTCAGGCACTTTTTATCTAAAGTCCATATGTTATTAAGATTATAAACATTGGAGATCATCTGAAGCATTATGTCATCATGAAAGGTTTGGTGACAAAATTCCAACAGTCATGGTCTGGATATTTTGGGAAAGCTGTCTTATCAGATGCTGTCTACTTCAATTCCAGGAAATCTTTACTTTCAGGTCACTAGATGATGTGCAGGTCCAGTTGGGGTTCCATGCTTTCTATAAGCGTGTCACATGAAGCCAAGGGGCTATTCCTTGGAGTTTGTTGGCATGAGGGTTGGTTAGCAGTACCTGATAGGGACCTCTCCAGTAAGGTTGAAGAGAATTCTTCTGGAGGTGTTTTTTCCAATAGACAAAGTCCCCAGTTTTCAAAGTGTGATTCTTAAGGTCTTCGTCTCCCAAGAGCGCACAGAGAGAAGATTGCTCTACCCAAACGTGACTGTATTTAGAAAGTAATTAGGTTTTTGCAATATTGGAGTGTCTCTCCTTTTATCAGTTGTGAGTCAAAAGAAGAAGGAAGCAAGTGCATTTGGCATCCTGTGACTCTCTCAAATGGTGAGAGTTTCTGAGTTCCAAAAGTGATAGATCTAGGATTTAGAAGGAGTAAGCGTAAAGGTAGTTGGAGGGCCTCTACAGATTTTTCCAAATGAGTCTTAATAAGTCTGTTAGTGTGTTTGACTAAATCAGAGATTTGACGGTGGTAAGCACAGTGAAAGTGTTGCCAAATAGTGTAGATTTGTCAAAATTTTTGACCAGTAAAATGGGTTCCTCTGTCACTGTATAAAGTTCAAGAGAAGTTCCGCAGGTAAAGATGACCTTTTCCAAAATGACTTTAACCATAGAAGAGGCAGTAGCCTGTCTACACAGGAAGGCTTCAGTCCAGTGTGAAAACATACAGACTATGACTAACATGTATTTACATCCATGAGATGGAGAAAGTTGTGTGAAATCCATTTTCCAGACCTTGAGTGGTCCATTTGGCAGTTTAAAATGTCTGGGAGCAGTACAGACAGGCTTCCCTGGGTTGTACTTTGGACAAGCTGGACAAATGATGTAGGTACTTTCTGCACTCTTGTTAATGTTTTCCCATCAATATTGATTCATGCAGGCTATTATTTTGTCAGAAGACCAATAGTTTAATGAATGTATGGTGGGGAGGAGTGAGAGTTTTAGAGTCTCTAGTAGGACTGGATTGTTATTTGGTCTAAACCAGAGCTCTCTCTTTTTGTCAAACCAACAATTGTTGAATTTCCAATCCTAGCACAATATTTGCCATTGTCACCTTTTAAATCAATGAACCATTAGAAGTCAGTGTTACCCAAAGGTGATATACCTTTTAGATCATCCCAAGGAGTCTGGAGGTGATCTGTCAGTATTCAGCAGTCATGAGGGACTTCATTGGTGACAGAGAGGAGAAGAGTAGCAGAGTAATGTTATTATAAAAGTTATGTGAGGAGCAGATAAAAAAAAGGACTTCATAGGAGGTGAAGCAGTTGACAGAGAAATGTTTTGTGTGATTGAGAATCCAGGAGAGCTACTACTGCATGAAGTGCAAAAATAATGATTTTCACAGTGGTCTTAACCAGAAGGGCAGTGGCTGTAATGGCACAGGCAAGAGGGGTAGCCCTGTGTCACAGGGTCCAGTTGCTGTCTATAATACCCTATGGGTTGATGGTGGTCCCATGTTTTGGGGTGAGTTCCCCAAGAACATTCCCTTCCTTATCACATACAAAAAGGTAAAAGAGATCTGATAATTGGGATGCCCAAGAGCAGGTGGGTTCATCAAACTCTCCTTTAAGGTCTTGAAAGCTATGTTGTCCAGTTCTTCCCATAAAATTGGGTCTGGATGTTATTTTTAGTAAAACATACAGAGGTCTGGCCTTGAGAGTAATTTAGAATTTAATTTCAGCAATAACAACTAGCCTGAGAATACTTCTCAGCTTAGTTTTGGGTTTGGGAAACTTAGGACACCATGAAGTCTCTCTGGATCTAGGTGTAACTCTTGTTCTAATATCGTATGCCCTAAATATTTAACTGGGTTTGGGCAAACTGAAATTGTTCTTTTGTTTCCTTATGACACTTTAATGCTAAAAGCTTTAGCAATTGGATGCTGTCTTCAAAGTAGAATCTCTAGGGAACTTTACATCACCCACATCAGCCTTCAGAATTTGCAAGAATAAGAAGGACTCTGAATAAAACCCTGAGGCATTGTAGTCCAAGTGAGTTGTTTTTATTCTCAAGTGAAGGCAAAAAGGTATTGGCTAGCTTTATCAACTAGAACACTAAAGAATGCACTGCACAAACCACTTACTGTAGAGAATTTGCTTCCAGTGGGAACGGATTTTAGTAGTGTATGAGGGTTAGGAACAACAGGGTGTAGAGGGATAACAATGTTGCTTATTGCTCAGGGTCTTGGACAAACCTCCAGCCTTGGCCCTTAGGTTTTCTCACTGGTAAAATAGGAGTATTAAGGGACTGGCCAAGGGGCCTTGAGCCTTGTAATTTTCTATTAGGGGCTTGATGCCTTGAAGGGCTTCTTTACTTATAGGGTGTTGATTATTTCTGGGAAGAGGTTTTGAGGGATCTGTATGAATCTTGATGGGAGGTGCCTTGTGAATTTTGCCAGTATCAGTTGGAGATTTTGCCCATAAGGAGGATGGGAGCTGATTCAATAGGGACAAATGATCAGTGTTTCCAGAATCAAATCTAGTACAATCAGAGATGCAAGGGTCATTTAATTCACCTAGTTGATTACATTGATGACTACTGTCAAATTCTAGAATGATTTCCCCCTTTTAGGAGAAAGAAATTCTGGCATGATATTTCTCTAAGAAGTTTCAGCCTAATAAACTGGAAGGGGCAGAGGAACTAAAGAGAAAAGGATGTGTTTCTCTAAAGGGCCTAAACAAAAGGGAGTGGGTTCAGAGACAGGAACCTCTTGAGGTTCATTAGTGATCCCCACTATTTGAGCTGTTTTAGTACTATTCTGAGGAGGGGGCTGTTTTATAGTAGTAGGGTTGAGAACTGAGAGTGGTGTTCTGGTGTCAACTAGGACTGAAAGAGATTCATCACCAATCCAGAGAAATGTTTCTCCAAGCCAGTTAAGAGGGAGGACTGGAAAGAGCCTCTGTAGTTCTTGGAGCTCCATCATTGAGAACAGGGAGAATGCTGGGAAAGCTGGTTAGAGGGCTGTAGGCACCTAGTGCACTTAAATTTGTAACGATTTCTTTTGCAGTGTCTTGAATAATAACTAGGAGTGCTCTGGTTTCACTTAGGAGCCTTCATTTGCTGGAGTTGAAGATTAAGAATTTTGGCAGTCTTCCTTCTGGGTGATTCATTTAGAGTGAGAAAGCTTGTTTGCCAGATTGACTAAATCTGGAGTGGAATGGGACAAGTTTCTCATTCCATCCTGGTACTTTTACTAGGAGTGAAAGGTCGCAGTTCAGCCCATTAGTAAACATAAAGTTTAAAAACTACCTGGTGGAATCAATATCTGAAGGAAGATGAGAGTTTTCTTTAAAAACACTCTGAAATCAATTGCAGTAGTCATGAAAAGGGTCATCAAATTTTTTGTGCAAGCCTGAATTTTGTAACATTCAACAGACTTTGGAAAAGCCCTAGGAATTACTTGATGATGTTGCCTAGTGATTGCCAGAGCCTGTCATACAATAAATTAGTTAGTGGGCTGGTCTCCTGGTTGTAAACATGGAGACATTTCAGGGTTTTTCCCAGTTAGCGGTTTTCATACAACGCCTTTACTGACAAGCATATGAACTAGCTGATATAAGTCAGAGAAACCAGGTGATAAGTTTGAATGACTATATTAAATTCCTCAGCAAATCTGTGTGGATCTTCAGCTACTTTGGGAAAATCTTTGTCTGTGGCTCACAGCTTTTGTCCATGCGCTATAAGAAATTAATGGTTTAGTCTCTGGACCCTCAGAAGGCTTGATTTTAAAGAAGTAGTTTCTGATGAGTTCAGAGGAAAAAGGAGTGAGGAGAGTGACAAAGAAAAGAAGTTTGTCAAGAGAATTTATGTGGGTGACTTGAGGGTATAGAGGAGGTAGAGGGAGCATAGAAGGAAAGGAGGAAAATGGCACCGGAGGTGGAGTCTGACCATGAGAAGCTTAGGGAGGGAGAAAAAATGGTACCAGAGCAGAGCCTGAGACAAAGAAACAAGGAGGAGAGAGCCTGAGGCTTTAGGAGCCATTTAATCTTACTTTAAACCTTTGTTTGCTTCAGTTAATCTTAAAATTTAATTTTGCAGGGAGACAATTTTAGACTCCTGATCATGCCTGGAAGCCTCAAAATCCCAGTCAAAATAGGCATACCATTCAGTTCTGGAAATTTTTGAGCAATTGTAGTACTAAGTTTTAAGGAAATTAAGTTTGGGGATTTCAAAAATTTCCCATAATGGCCATTGGTATTCTACATCGCCTTTAGTCAGATCAGTCCATTTATTGAGAAATGTACCTGAGAAAGGACAGTGGTTTATAAAGGTAAAATTGGCTAAAGTTCCTGTATGGGGGGGGGATGTCTTCAAAATACATAGATAACTAGGATCCCATTTCTCAGAGGTTTTTCTCTAGAGTAAAAGAACAATTCTCAAACAGTTTTAACAGGTTACAGCAAAAAACAGCTCAATTCAAACAGCTTTCAAGCTAATACTAGCCAGTTCTACAGTGATAGCTTGGTCCAGGAGGAGCCAGGCCAAGGGCTTTTTCAGCCAGTTTATAGAGAACAGCCCCTATTCCACAGGAGTGGACCAAAAGCTTTCCTGTGACTGCCCCAGCACGTGCCACAGCCTGGGCCAAATGTCCATTCCAGCCCTGCTTGCTTCATGACTTAGCTGCACATGAGGACAAGGGCTGCTGTGGCCAAGGAGAGAGCTGGGCTGTGAGACACAGAGATGGCTCAGACCCAAAATGGTGTCTGAGTCGGGCAGGGGCAGCCATTCTGGTGCTTTTACAGGCAGCCCATCAGAAGCAGTCCCAATCTCTGCAGCCAGATGAACACGCCCCATGCCCCAACCTATGCTGAGCACCTGCACTGACCTCACCTGCCCTGTGTCATGGCTCCACACCAAGGCAATGGCAGCAGAGGCCAAAGGAAGATCTCAGCTATGAGGAACAAAGGAGGTTCAGACCCGAAGCAGTGTCTGAGCAGGGTGGGGACAGCCATTTCTGGTGCTTACAGAGGCAGTGTATTGGAAGCAGTCTGGGTCTGTGACCCCAGCAGGACTGCTGCAGGCCGTGCCCTGACCCACGCCAAGTGCTCATTGCCAGCTCCCTTTGTCCCAGCACTGCTCCCCTCTGGGGCAAGAGTGCCAGTGCTCAGAGAGGGGACAAAACACACTTAAAAGGAACAGAGCAGCATGGACCCAAACCTCAGGGCTTCGGCTCCAGCAACTTGAGACCAATCCACACCCCCTAGAGGGTGGTGACAGCCAATGAGCAGAGGAGATGCCCTGGTTCACGCTTGGCTCTGGCCCCAGCACCTCCATCTCCAGCCCTACCTCCTACCAAGGTAATAGCTGCCAGTACACCCTGAGGAAAGACATGACTTGTATTCATGTCCGGTCCAGTTCTCCCACCAAAGCACTGGACATACCTACACTGTATAGGGATGCTCCTACACAAGGACACTACTTCAAGACCACAGTAGACAGCTATTTCACCTAATTTCATAGAGACAGAGAAAGTTAAGCAAAATTAGAAGACAGAAAAAAATTTTTTAAAGAGCAAAAGGAAACCCTAGAATAATTAATGAAACAGAAATAGTTTACCAGATAAAGAGTTCAAAGCATTAGTAATAAATATGCTAATTGAATTAGGGAAGAGAATAGATGAACACAGCCAGAATTTTAACGAAGAACTAGAAAATATAAAAAAGAATTAGAATACAATACCTGAAATGAGAAACACACTAAAAGGAATAAACAGCAGACTAGGTGATACAGAAAAACACATAAGTGGTCTGAAAGAAAGAATAATGGAAATTACCCAATCAGAATAGCAAAAAGAAAAACAAATTTAAAAAATGACAACAGTTTAAGGGATCTCTAGGACAATATCAACATTTTCATTATAGGAGTCCCAGAAGGAGAAGAGACAGAGAGAAGAGGGTCAAAAATGTATGTGATGAAATTCAGTAGAAAATTTCCCAAATGTGAAGAAAGAATGAGATATCCAGGTCCAGGAAGCACAAAGCGTCCCAAACAAGATGAATCCAGACAGATCCAGAACAAGACATATCATAATTAAAATGGAAAAATTTAAAGATAAAGAATTCTAAAGGCAGCAAAAGAAAAACAAAGTGCCATGTAGAAAGGAAACCATTATAAGGATATCATCTGATTTTTCTGCAGAAAATTTGTAGGCCGGAAGGGACTGGCATGATATATTTAAAGTGCTGAAAGGGGAAAACCTGCGAACTAGGATTCTCTACCTAGTAAGAATATAATTTAGAAGAGGAGAGAGAGACAATTTCTCAGACAAGCAAAAACTGAAAGTTCATCAATACTAAACCACTGCTAAAAGAAATGTGAAAGGGGTCTTCTCTAAGTGGAAAAGAAAACACTATAACAAGAAGTAATAATCTATAGAAAAGGAAAAATCCCACTAGTAAAGACAAAGGATCAATCATTTAAAGAAGCTAGTATGAAGATTAAAAGACAAAAAAGTAAAATCAACTATAACAATAATAATTAGTAAAGGGATGAACATAAAGTCCCCTAAATAGGACTAGTTTAGAGTGGCCTAGTGGACATTGTGTGTGTGTGTGTGTGCGTGTGTGTGCGTGTGTGTGCACGAATGCATTCATGCTTTATCACTACTGTTTCCATTGGGGAATGTTCCTCTTCCATTCAGTGTGGTTCTGAGGGGACCTGTCAATCACATAGTGCCACCATCTCCTAGCAAAAAGGCTGGGCTCCACATCTGGCCTGGCTCATCAGGATAATCTATCTCCCTAATCAGTGAGTGCGATAGTTCAAGGAGTAGACATGTGACCCAAGCAGGACCTACCTGAGTCCATGAGCTTGGATAGACACTGGGAAAGAGAGAGGCTCTCATTGTTTTTTGGTTCATAAACTATGGAGATACTGACCTGAGGCTGACAGCAGCCATTTTTGCTACCTTGTGGAAAAGCTCGCATAAGAAGGAAGTCATCAAATAGAGGCAAGCAGAGCCCAGAGATAGAGAACTGAGTGTGACAGCTTTTTCAGAAACCCTGGATCTAAATGTGCTCAATGTCTACCACGTGCTTAGACTTTCCAGGTGTATGAGTCAATACTTCACTCATTTACTTGCTTATTTGATTACTTACTTATATCAGCTTGAATTTGCATTTGGTTTCTTTTGGAGAAAGGTTTCCACTAATGGATAGGCCATCCTTTCTAAGAAGGAGGAAAGGAATGGATGAGGCCACTGGCTGAAAACATCAGGATCTTGGGGAGCATGGCACTAGGGATTCAGGAAGAGGTGATTGATGTTTAGGTGAGCCACAGACTTGAACAGTTGCTAGGGCTTCCAGCAAAGTTAGCAGTGACATTTTATGTCCAGTTGCATCACTGGGAGGAACAGCAATCAGTCACTGTCAATGGCACATGGGCCACGGGCAACTGATGGAAGAAAGAGGTTTAGAAATGGAGTTCGACCTCTGGGGGCTTTATTTGAGGTATTCCTACCTTGGAGTCTGAAGGGTAAGACCAGTGACAAATATTTTATAATTCACTGTAAGCAAATGTTGGAAATTTATAGAAAACGGTAGTCCTTACAAATACTGGAATTTCTATAAGCAAGGTTTGTACAGACTTACAGTTATTATGATTTAAGGTACAGTTTTAAGTGTAACCTCAGACTAATTATACTGAGAAAGAATTGAGGAGAGGTTATTCCGGAGAGAGGAAAATATTGACAATTAAACTTTGGCATATTCATAAGGTTTTGAGAAGACCAGGTTGATAAGACAAGGTGAAATTTTGGACGAGGTTGTGAGAAATAAGCCTGGCTAATTATAAGAAGGCTGGATTTGGGTGAAGTTTGCCAGAGAAGTTTAAATTGGGGTTAGTATGAAATAGGTAAAAGGAGGGGTCTTATATCAGCAGTTAATATGAATTTGGTATCACCTGTTTAACTTGTTTGCAATATAAATAGTCACACTTTTATTTTCCAGTAGTTGTTTGAGTTTTCAAGTTTCCTTATATAGTGAAATGTCCTCTATTTCCCTTTTCAAGATGTCCCCCTACATTCCCATCCCAATCCCACACTGAATTGTCTAAGAACAAAGGGGCTTACTGACTACCAAGGAGATTAGTTCTGCTTCCAAATACCAGACAGGAAGAGAGGACTGTAAGGTCAGATTAATCCACATCCACCATTGGTTTGCTCACGGGCATTTCACAGAGTCAGATGATGTTTCTCCCCTCCTGCAGGGGTACCCTTGTCACTTCTGATAGCTGATCAGGATAGAGTTGTGACCATCTTTCAGCTTCAAGGATACATATCTTAGATAAATATTTTCTCAGACATTGTTTCCTAAAACAGGACACCATACCACACTGGCTGGGTCTCAACTCATGCTGACTCACAAGGAGCAAGACCGCAGAGATGTTCTTAGAGGGTGAGCTCAAAATTCCACAGGCTCTGCCTCCTGGCAGCTGATCATGGAGTAAACTTTGCTGCCCTGCTGCAAATTGGCTTCAAGTTTAACAATACCAAGTGCTCTTGAGGATGTGAGTAATCTGTAAGCTTTAGAGAATGCTGGTAGGAGTACAAATTGCTTACACACCCACCTTGAAAAACAATTTAACATCTAGCAATGTTCAAGATGTGAACTTGCTTATACTTACTAATTCCACTTCTTAAGTATATGCTCAAGAAAGCGTGTTCGTGGCAGTATTGGCAAAAGAAGGGGAACTGGTCGAAATATCCAGCAATGGAGAATGACTACATAAATTATGATATGGTCATGGAATGGATTAAAATTCAGCAGTGAAAATAAATGAACAAGAGCTACACGTGCCAACATGGATAAATCTCACAAAAGATGTTGAACAACAACAAAGGCAAGTCACAGAAGAACACATGCAGTTTGAGGCCATATATCATTTCAGAAATATGAAAATTTAAACTATATTAAAGGATATGTACATGTATGGTAAAGTAATAAAGAAACACAAATAATAAACACAAATTTCTGGATCCTAGTTAGCTTTTGAGGGGATGGAGTGAACTGTGACCAGAGACAGGCATATGGGAGGGTCCACAGATATTGTGAACTTATATAGTATAGAGAACAAAGTGTTTATTTTATTCCCCTTTAACCCGAACATATTCATTATTTGTTTTGTGCACAGCCATTTACATAAAAACACATACATAATTTCATAATTTAAAAAGTTTTAAAGACTCATTTAAGTGGGTTCTTTAGTTATATGTGCAAGTCTAGTCAGAAAATCTTCATGGCTCTCTATTGACTCCCTGGATTGCAAAACTCTAGGGAGGTGAAGAACCATTTGCATAAGAATCTCAGGAACTTTCTGAGAGAGGAAAGACCAAAATATCACCACCTCCCTCCTCTCTGCAAACAACCACAGATATTTGTGACCATGTCATCACATGCTGGGAGAGCTTCCTCACGCGAAAGGCTTCCTGTGGATGATGAGCCGCCCACATCTTCTTCCAGCAGTTTTACCTCCAAGTCTCTACTCTCCAGGCAACCGTGTCTCTTGTTTACTCATCAACTCCATATTTCTTGAACATTTCTACTCTTCTTTTCTCCTCCTTTCTTTACTTACTTCCCTATTTTTTAGAGCTTCATTATCTACTTTCCAAATTCTTAAAGCTCAAAGTAGTAGAGAAGAGATGGGGTGGGAAGAAGAGAAAAAGAAAGAAGTGCTTCCAAAAGTAGTTCTAAATAGACTCATTGTGTTCCTGTAGGTCTTTGAGAGGGACAGAGTCTTCCTTATCAATTAAATACAGCAAATGTAAAAAATGTTTTGTTTTGCTGTATAGTATGCTGTTTTTTTCCCATTTTTTGGACAAAAATTTCCCTGTTTCCCAAATGCTTATCTTGGATAATACTATATTTAGTGTAAACATGGGAAATACTGACTTTGAATTATGGGAAATACTGACTTTGAATTATGACCAAGAATGTTCTCATAGTAAAAGGAGAAGGAGGCAAATGTTATACTTTTTTTACATTAAATATTGGTAATAAAATATTTTAATCAAATATTCCTACTTTCTACAAGGAACTCTTTGTTTAAATGGATATAATAAATTCTCCATGATAAATATTGTGGTTTAATGAATGCTCTCTCAACATATTCACCTTTAAACATTTTTTACTTTGTGCTTTCTCCCCTAAACCAGATGAATGTCTGCTCTATTTTAGGTACTATCTTAGTGTGAGGGACACAATAGTGAACAATATAGACATAATTACGGTAAGAAAAAAATCATTAGAAATTAGTCAAGTGGCCATTAAATGTAGTAAATATAGTAATAAAATAACAAAAATTTAAGGCAAATTTAATGTGATTTTTTCCCCCCAATGTTTACAACTCTGTTTAAGTAAAAGTCTGAATTGGTTACCTGGGTATTCATTGTTTTAGCTCTCCATAGTAAAGAATATTGCATAGGGAAGAAAAAGTCATCATATGATGAAAAATTCATTTAGAGCTTTCAATTCAGTTAGTCCCTGCTCAAACATCCTTCTTCTGTTAATAGGACTACATTGTGTCACCATGACAGCAATATCCTTGCCCATCCAGGCTTTTAATTATTTTATTTGTATTTTATGACCTGATGTTCTATGCAAATATGTTTCAAATCAACTTTGAAGTAAATTTACCAATGTTATTGAGAATATAAGATATAACGCAGTTGATGAAAATAATGTTGGAAAAATATTGTAATCAAATCCAATAAAGAAATGAAAATCTGATAGAATAAGAATTGTTAACAAAGAAAAATGTTTATAACATTGGTAACAAAATAGATTATTCAAAAGTGAATAATTGTGAGGTGCTTGAGAAATTTGGTATGCCCTCAAATATATTTTCAGAAATGCCTCTTTAAGATCATTCCATAGAAGCCAAATATAAATGCAGTCATACTCTATCACATTAAAAAAAATTATACCAAAAGAGTCAACTTACTTTAATCTTTATTCAACACATTAGACCACAATTGAAATGTAATGCGTTTTGTTCAACATATGTATTTTTTAATTTTTCAATTTTATTTGTCAAGAAAACATCCAGTCATTCTTGGTTATCATTAATTATTATGGACCCCCACCCCCACCCCTTTATAAAGGGATTCACCTTAAAAGCCTTTTATTTAATTATTCTCAGATAATGAAGATTTCCTACATTGGTATTCTCCCAGTTTAAACATACATGTAGAAGTCATATTGAAGTTTGGAGCCCTATTTTCTTAGTAAATGTGTTCCTGATTCTGGTATTGGCAATTGTAGCTAACTGACTTAGTCATGTGCCTGAGATTGTTAAAATATTGTACCTTTCGTCTTCAATAGAATGGTATTTGGTTCCAAGTGCTGTGCTCTTGACACCAGAACAATGAAAACAGTGGCTCTCACTGTAGGCTGAATAATGGGTCCCTAAAGATGTCTATGTTCTAATCCTTGGAAGCGGTGGATATATTACTTGACATGGTGAAAAGAACTTTGCAGGTGTAATTACATTAAGGATCTTAAAAGGCAGGAGAGGATCCTATATTATCCAGGTGGGGCCCCATGTAATCACAAAGGTCCTCAGAAGAGGGAGGCAGGAGGATTCTAACATTTATGGAAAATGTAAGGGTGGAAGCTGAATTTAGAGAGAAGAGATTAGGCTGCAGGTCTTGAAGGTGGAGGAAGGGGCCACGGGGCAAGGAACGCAGGCAACCTCTGGAAGCTGGAAAAGGCAAGGAAACAGAGTCTCCCTGGAAGCCTCCCAATGACATGCAGGCCTGTGGACCCATTTTAGACTTCTGACCTCCTGAATTTTAGGAGAGACTATTTGCATTGCTTTAAGGCACTAATTTAGTGTTCATTGCTACAGTAGCAAGAAGAGATCAAAATAGTCTCATTTAGAATTCTCTGCTTTCTGCTTTGCTGAAAACTCAAGGAAAACTTAGCCTTCCCCTGCCCATTTCCTTTTCAGGGGGAGCTTGGCAAGGAACAGAAATGGCTTTCCTAGTCTAACCATTCCTTTTATGGATCAGGTCAAAAGTCTTTTCCTCCTTGAGGCTTTAAGTTCATCCCCTGGCCTCTTGTGTCAAGTGTTTTTTACTTACTTTATTTCATCCCATTGCACCAATTCTGAATAAAATTAGTAATTATGCTAGAACGGGGATAAACTGGATCATTGCTGGGACAGATGGTCACCCTATTTATATTTCTACACATTTTGTTTTGGTTTTGTATTACAATTAAATACTTTCTCTCCATCTTCTTCCTCCTTTCAGAGGTAAGAGAAGTTTTCCTTTTTATCTCCATTCTCCATAATATATCCATCATCATCATTGCCTGCTACATCATTGTCACCATCACCATCATGATCATTATAATAGCTGAATCTACCATCACACTTAAATGTTGGGTACATGGTCACATTATGTGTAATAACTCAGTTAATCCTTGCAACAACTATAGGAGGATGGCACCATGTTATCTTCATTTTAGAGAAAAATTATTTGATGCTTGGAGAGGCTAACTAACATGCTTAGGTCCGCACAATGGGAGGACCAGGATTCACTTTCAGACACTTTGGCCTCTTTATCACTATTGCCCCCAATATTTACCCTTTTCACAGAGAAGGACAAATATTCATATGAAAAGTAAAGGACACCTAGATTCACATGTTTATATCTCTAATTCTGAATACTGATAGAAAAAAGGGTTTAGAAAATAAACAATAATTTCAGTATAATTTTTTCTCTCTAAACCTTTATGCCAAATTTTAAAAAACTATCCACACACACTGTTGTACTTGGTCTTTTGAAACTTAAATTATAATTATTAGAATTGATTTGGGGAAATAAGAATCATTAAAAGGAACATGTGCATTATTTTATTTTTCTAATTTTTTCTGTACACGTGTCAACGATGTGTATAGTTGACATAGAGCACTGTATAAGTTTAAGGTGTACAACATAATGATCTGATTTATACTTTGTAAAATGATCACCACAATAAATTTAGTTAACATCTCTCATCTCATATTGATAATAAAATAAAGGTTTATCTTCCTTGTGATGAGAATCTTAGGATCTACCGTCTTAACAATTATCATATATATGATGTATGTATATATCAACTATACCATACTACAGTGTCAGCTATAGTAATCATGTTGTACATTGCATATCTATTAATTCTTTATCTTATAACTGGAAGTCTTTACCTGTTCACCATCTTCATCCAATTCCCCCTCCTCTCGTCCCCTTTCTGGTAACAACAAATCTTGATAACCACAAATCTGATCTCCTTTTCTTTTTTTACATTCCACATGTAAGTGAAATCATACAATATTTGTCTTTCTCTGACTTATTTAACTTAGCGCAATGCCCTCAAGGTCCATCCATTTTATCACAGTTGGCAGTATTTCCTTCCTTCTGTGGCTGAATAATATTCCATTATATATATTTACTACATCTTCTTTATCCATTCATCTATCAATGGACATTTAGGTGGTTTCCATGTCTTGGCCATTGTAAATTATGCTGCTATGAACATGGTGGTACAGATATCTCTTCCACATAATGTGTTTATTTCCTTTGGTTATATTCTGAAAAGTGGAATTGCTGGATCATATGGCAGTTCTATTTTTAATTCTTTGAGGAACCTCCATACTGTTTACTGTAGTAGCTGCACGAATATACAATCCTGCCACCCATGTACAAGGGTTCCCTTTCCTTCCTCTTCTCCCCGGCGTTTATCTCTTTTTGATGGTGGCCATTCTAACAGGTATGAAGTGATATCTCATTGTAGTTTTGATATGCATTTCCCTGAATTAGTAATGTTAAGCACCTTTTCATGTACCTATTGGCCATTCATATTTCTACTTTGTAAAAAGGCCTATTCAGGTCCTTTCCCTATTTTTTAACTGGATTCTTTAGTTATTTTATTATTGAGTTGTATGAGTTTCTATATATTTTGAATATTAGCCCCTTATCACATATATTGTTTGCAAATTTTTTTTTCCCAGTCTGTAGGTTGTGTTTTCATTTTGCTGATGGTTTCTTTTGCTGTGCAGAAGTTTTTTAGTTTAGTGTAGTCCCACTTGCTTATTTTTTTATTTTTTTGCTTGTGCTTTAGCTGTCATATTCAAAAAACCATCACCAAGACCCAGGTCAAAGATATTTTTTTCTGGGTTTCCTTCTAGGAGTTTCATTGTTTCCAGTCTTACATTGAAGTCTTTAATACATTTTGAGTTGATTTTTGTGTATAGGAAAGTCCAGTTTCATGCTTTTGCATGTAAGCTGTCCAGTTTTCCTAATACCATTCATTGAAGGAACTATCCTCTCTGCAGTGTATATTCTTGACTCCTTTGTCATAAAGAAATTGACCATATGTGTGTGGGTTTATTTCTTGGCCCTGTTCCATTGATCTATGTGTCTGTTTTTATGCCAGTACTATACTGTTTTAATTACTATAGCTTTGTAATATAGTTGGAAATCAAAGCATGGATGCCACCAGCTTTATTGTTCTTCCTCAAGATTGCTTTGGCTATTTGAGGTCTTTTGCAGTTCCATACAAATTTTAGGATTGTTTGTTCTACTCTGTGAAAAATGCCGTTTGAATTTTGATAGAGATTGTTTTGATCTGTAGATTATGTTGATTAGTATGGAAATTTTAACAATATTAATTCCCCCAGTCCGTGAGCATGGAATATTTTTCCATTTCTTCCTGTCATGTTCAATTTCTTTCATCAATGTCTTACAGTTTTCAGTGTACAGGTCTTTTAGCTCCTTGGTTAAAATTATTCCTACATGTTTTACTCTTTTTAATGCAATTGTAAATGGGATTGTTTTCTTAATTTCTCTTTCTGCTAGTTCATTATTAATGTATAGAAACACAACAGATTTTTATGTATTGATTTTGTATCCTGCAAATTTATTGAATTTGTTCTAACAGTTTTTGGTAGAGTCTTTAGGGTTTTCTATATATGATATCATCTGCAAACAGTGACAGTTTTATTTCTTCCTTTCCAATTTGGATGCCTTTTATTTCTTTTTTCTTGCCTAATTGCTCTGGGTAGGACTTCCAATACAATGTTGAATAAAAGTGAAGAAGGTGAAAATCCTTGTCTTGTTCCTGATCTTAGAGGAAAAAGCTTTCAGCTTTCCATCATTGAGTATGATAATAAGTGTGAGCTTCTCATACATGGCCTTTATTATGTTGAGGTACATTCCTTCTATGGCTGATTTGTTAAGAAGTTTTTATCATGAACAGATGTTGAATTTAGTCAATTCTTTTTCTGCATCTATTGAGATGATTCTATGATTTTTTCTTTCATTCTCTTTATGTGAGGTATCACATTAATTGATTTCTGTATGGTAACTGTCCTTGCCTCTCAAGTATAAATCCAACATGATCATGTTGAATGATCTTTTTGATGTGCTGCTGAATTCAGTTTGCTAGTATTTTACTAAGAATTTTTGTATCTGTGTTAATCAGGGATATTGGCCTGTTGTTTTCTTTTCTTGTAGTGTCCTTTTACTGGATTTGGTATCAGGGAAATGCTGGCCTTGTTAAACAAGTTTGGGATTGTCCCTTACTCTGATGTTTTTTGGAAGAGTTTTAAAAGAATTGGCATTAATTCTTTAAACATTTGGTAAAATTCACCAATGAAGTCATCTGGTTCTGAGCTTTTCTTTATTGGGAGATTTTTGATTACTGATTCAATATTTAAAAAAAAATTTTTTTTAAATTCTTTTTGGTATTCTCTTCCATTATGGTTTATCACAGGATATTGAATATACTTCCCTGTGCTATACAGAGGACCTTGTTGTTTATCCATTCTATATATAATAGTTTGCATCTGCTAACCCCAAACTCCCAATCCATCCCTCTCCCATCTCCCTCCCCCTTGGCAACCACCAGTCTATTCTGTATGTCCCTGATTCTGTTTCTGTTTCATAGATAGGTTCATTTGTGTCATATTTTAGATTCCACATATAAGTAATATCATATGGTATTTGTCTTTCTCTTTCTTACTTCACTTAGTATGATAATCTCTAGTTGCATCCATGTTGCTGCAAATGGTATTATTTCATTTATGGCTGAGAAGTATTCCATTGTATATATGTACCACATCTTCTTTATCCATTCATCTGTTGATGGACATTTAGCTTGTTTCCATGTCTTCGCTATTGTGAATAGTGCTGCATATAACTTTTTGAATTAGAGTTTTCTCTGGATATATGCCCAGGAGTGGGATTGCAGGATCATATGGTAATTCTATTTTTAGTTTTCTGAGGAACCTCCATACTGTTTTCCAAGTGGTGGCACCAGCTTACATTCCCACCAACAGTGTAGGAGGGTTCCCTTTTCTCCACGCACTCTCCAGCATTTGTTATTTGTAGACTTTTTAATAATGTCCATTCTGACTGGTGTAAGGTGGTACCTCATTGTACTTTTGATTTGCATTTTTCTGATAATTAGTGACGTTGAGGAGCTTTTCATGTGCCTATTGCCCATCTGTATGTCTTCTTTGGAGAAATGTCTGTTTAGGTCTTCTGCCCATTTTTCAGTTGGGTTGTTTGTTTTTTTGTTGTCAAGTTGTATGAACTGTTTGTATATTTTGGAAATTAATCCCTTGTTGGTTGCATCCTTTGCAAATATTTTCTCCCACTCTGTAGGTTGTCTTTTCATTTTGTTTATGGTTTTCTTTAGTGTGTGAGAGCTTGTATGTTTTTTATTAGGTCCCATTTGTTTATTTTCATTTTCATAACTCTGGGAGATGGATCCAAAAAATTACTGCTGTGATTTATGTCACAGAGTGTTCTGCCTATATTTTCCTCTAGGAGTCTTATGGTATCCAATTTTAAATTTAAGTCTTTAATCCATTTTGAGTTTATTTTTGTATATGGTATGAGAGAGTGTTCTAGTTTCATTGATTCACATGAGGCTGTCCAGCTTTCCCAACACAACTTGCTGAAGAGACTGTCTTTTCTCCATTGTATATTCTTGCCTCCTTTGTTTAAGATTAATTGACTGTAGGTGTGTGGGTTTTTTTCTGGGCCCTCTATTCTGTTCCATTGATCCATATGTCTGCTTTTGTGCCAGTCCCACACTGTTTTCATTACTGTAGCTTTGTAGTATTGTCTGAAGTCTGAGAGGGTTATGCCTCCTGCTTTGTTCTTTTTCTTCAGGATTACTTTGGAAATTCTGGGTCTTTTATGGTTCCATATAAATTTTAAGATTCTTTGTTCCAGTTCTGTGAAAAATGTCATGGGTAATTTGATAGGGATCCCATTAAATCTGTAGCTTGCTTTGGGTAGGCAGGCATTTTAACAATATTAATTCTTCTAATCCAAGAGCATGGGATATCTTTCCATTTCTTGGAATAATCTTTAATGTCATTTATTAATGTTTTATAGTTCTCAGAGTATAAGTCTTTCACCTCCTTGGTGAGGTTTATTCCTAAGTATTTTATTTTTTGAGTTGTGATTTTAAAAGTTATTGCTCTTTTACACTCCCTTTCTGATATTTCATTGTTGGTGTAAAGAAATGCAACCAATTTCTGTATGTTAATCTTGTATCCTGCTACCTTGCTGAATTTGTTTATCAGTTCTAGTAGTTTTTGTGTGGAATCTTTAGAGTGTTTTATATATAGTATCATATCATCTGCATATAATGACAATTTTACATTTTCACTTCCAGTTTGGATACATTTTATTTTTCTTGTCTGATTGCTGTGGCTAGGACTTCCAATACTATGTTGACTAGAAGAGGTGAGAGTGGGCATTCTCATCTTGCTCCAGATTTTATCGGGAAGGCTTTCAACTTTTCGCCATTGAGTATTATATTGGCTGTGGGTTTGTCTTAAATAGCTTTTAATATTTTGAGGTATGTTCCCTCTGTACCCACTTTGGTAAGAGTTTTTGTCATGAATGGATGTTGAAGTTTGTCAAATGCTTTTTCTGCATCTATTGAGATAATCATGTGGGTTTTGTCTTTTCTTTTGTTGATGTTGTTTATCACTTTGATTTGCATATGCTGAACCATCCTTGTGAACTTGGGATGAAACCCACTTGGTCATGGTGTGTGATCTTTTTCATGTGCTGTTGGATTTGGTTTGCTAGTATTTTGTTGAGTATTTTGATTCAGTATTCTTAATAGTAATTGATACGTTTAGATTTTCTGTTTCTTCCTGATTCAGTTTTAGTAGGTTGTACATTTCCAAGCATTTTTGCATTTTTTCCTAGGTTGTCCAGTTTGTTGGCTTATAGTTGTTTATAGTAGCCTCTTATAAGCCTTTGTTTTTCTGTGGTATCAGTTCCAATGTCTCTTTTTTGATTTATAATCCTCTCTATTTGCATCCTCTCTATTTTTTACTTGGTTATTCTAGCTAAGGTTTTGTCAATTTTGTTTACCTTTTCAAAAAAACAACTCTTAGTTTTGTTAATTTTTCTGTTTTCCTGTTCTCAATTTTATTTATTTATAGCTAATATTTATTATTTTCTTCTTCTACTAACTTTTGGCTAAGTTTTTTTTTTTTTTTATTATTCCTGGAAACATACAGGTGAATTGTTTGAGATCTTTCTTTTTCCTTAATGTGTTTATTGCTATGAACTTACCTCCTAGAACTGCTTTTTCTGCATCCCTTAAGTTTTGATATGTTGTGTTTCTATTTTAATTTATATCATAATACTTTTTAATTTCTTCTTTGGTCCATTGGTTATTCAGGAGAGTGTTGTTTAATTTCCATGTATGCATGAGTTTTCCTCATTACTGATTTCTAGTTTCATAACATTGTGGTAAGAGAAAATACTTGCTATGATTTCAGTCTTTTTGAATTTGCTAAGGATTGTTTTAACCTAACATATGGTATATCATAGAAAATGTTCTATGTATACTTGAGAAGAATGTGTATTCTGTTGTTGGATAGGATGGTTTATGAATGCTTGTTAGGTCCATTTGGTCTATAGTGTTCAAATCTGCTGTTTCCTTATTGATTGTCCCGTTGCTCTATCCATTGTTGAGACTGGGGTCCCCAACTACTGTTGTATAGCTATTTATTTCTACTTTTAGCTCTGTTAGCTTTTGCTTTATATATTTAGGTGTTCTAATGTTGGGTGCATATATTTGTACAATTGTTACATCTTCTTGAAGAACTGAATGCTTTATCATTAGAAAATGACCTTCTTTTGCCCTTTTTACCATTTTTAGTTTAAAGTCTGTTTTGTCTGAGTAGAGCAACTCATTTTTTTTTCTTTTTTTTGGTTACCATTTGTTTGAAATATCTTTTTCATCTCTTCACTCTCAGTATATTTGTGTCTTTAAGACTAAAGTGAGTCTCTTTTAGGCAGCATATGGTTAGATCTTGTTGGGGTTTTTTTTTGTTTGTTTGTTTTTTCATTCAACCATTCTGTCTTTTGATTGGAGAATTTAATACATTTTTGTTTAAAGTAATTATTGATAGGTAAGGATTTACTATTGCCATTTTATTAATTGTTTTCTCACTGTTTTGCAGACCCACTGTTTTTATTTTTTATTCTGTTGTCTTTGTGTTTTGATGTCTTTTGGTATCAGTGTTCTTTGACTTTTTATGATGTTAATAAGCCTTCTTTTACTTCCACTCAGAGAATCTTGTAAGTCAGGTCTACTGGTGATGAGCTCCGTCAGCTTTTATTTGTTAGGGCATGTCTATTTCTTCTTCCTTTCTGAAGAACAGCTTTGCTGGGAATGGAATTCCTGGTTGACAGGGTTTTTTTCTTTTTTCTTTCTTTTTTTTTTTTTTTGCGGTATGTGGGCCTCTCACTGTTGTGGCCTCTCCCGTTGCAGAGCACAGGCTCCAGACACGCAGGCTCAGTGGCCATGGCTCATGGCCCCAGCTGCTCCGCAGCATGTGGGATCTTCCCAGACTGGGGCACGAACCTGTGTCCCCTGCATCGGCAGGCGGACTCTCAACCACTGCGCCACTAGGGAAGCCCGGGTTGTTTTTCTTTGATATTTTGAATATGTCATCCTGTTTTCTCCTGGCTTGAAAAGCTTCTGTTGAGAAATCTGCTGAATGTCTTATGGTGGTTCCCTTATATGTAACTTCTCTCTTTTCTCTTGCTACTTTCAAAATTCTTTCTTTTTCTGTACTTTTGTTAATTTAATAATTATGTGTATCAGTACAGTGCTATCTAGGTTCAAACTCTTTGGGGGTCCTGTGGGACTCATGGATCTGGATGTCCATTTCTCCTCCCAAGTTTGGGAAGTTTTCAGTTATTAATGCTTTAAATAATACGTTCCCTCCTCCTTCTTCTCCTTCTGTAATTCCTACAGTGCAGCTGTTTTTTGTTTTGTTTTGTTTTTAATTACGTTCCATAAGTCCTGTAGGCTTTCTTCATTCTTTTTTCTTTTTTCTTTTCTGACTGGGTACTATCAAATGTTCTGTCTTTGAGGTTACTAATTTCTTTTTCTTCATAGTTGAGTCTGCTTTCAAAGCTCTCTGTTGAGTTCTTCAGTCATTGTATTTTTTTCAGCTTTAGGGTTTCTGATTTTTTTTTTAATGGTTTCTATTTGCTGTACTTATTGTTTTGGTCATGCATTGTTTTCCTAATTTTGTTTAGTTGCCTGTGTGTTCTTTTAGTTCACTAAGCTTCTTTAAGAGGATTATTCTGAATTCTTTATCTGATAGTTTATAGATCTCCATTTCTTTCTGGTCAGTTATTGGAGCTTTATTAGTTTCCTTTGATAGTGTCACATTTACCTGATTTATTATAATTCTTGGTTCCTCACTTTGGTATCTGTTCATTTGAGTCCTTGGTCTTCTTTTCCAAACTTTATGGTTTAGTTTTCTGGACATGTCTGCTGGTAATGTCCTTGGACAGGTGGGGCTTACTATTGAGGTCTACATCTGGGCAAGGCCATTGCCCAAGCTCTAAGGTCGTGAGTGGGAGTGGGGGATGCTGCTTGTTAAGAACAGTTGGATAGGACTGTTGAATTGGTTCCCTGTCCAAGTAAGGCTGTAGGAGGGGCTCTGTGGTTGCCTGGCTTTTCTAGATAATCAGATTCTTCTCTAGATTATCTAGGTTTACTAGATAATCAGACTTGGTACTATACTCAGCCATAGGTGGGGCTATAAATTAGCTGTTCTGCTCTGGGCATGGTGGTGGGGGGACTCAACAGAATGGACACCAGAGTGTGTTTACATGGCTCATTGTTCAGGGACCCAAATCAAGCAAGATTATGCACCGAGGTCCCTGGCCAGACAGGTCACCAATTTTGTTCTGCAAATGGGGAAAGTGATGGGCTGTACTTTCTGTTCAAGTGCCTCTGTAAGCAGGGCTGTTGGATGTGCTATGCAGTTTCCCATGTGCTCCTTGTCAGAGGGGTTGAAAACTGTATTTAGTGATAGCTGGGGCTACAAATTAGTTTCCCTGCTTGGGCAGAGTGGAGAAACCATCTTCAAGCTCAACAAGGCTCTTTGTGGTCCTGACTCAAGCCAACCCACTCCTCAAGTTCCCTGGCTGAACGGTGTACTGGCTTTGCTCTGAGAACAATCAGCTCTGCCTACGAGACTATGTGCTCAAGCGTTGCTCACCTAGGTAACTTTCATGTGTCCCCAACATGCTTTCTGGTCAGGAAGGGCTAGGAGCTCTACAGTACTCAGCAGTGTGTTGGGCTAAGATTCAGCTCCCCTGCCTGGGCAGGGGCACATCAGGCTCCAGGATTGGCAAAGTTCTTTATTTGAGGACCTGAATCAGGCAGACCTTCACCCTGCTGAGTTCCCTGGTCAGACTGTACCACTGTCTTGGCTCCACAGATGAGCAAAGCTACTGGTTGGGAGTACACCATGTGCCCTGCAGGTAGGAACTTGGTCTGCCACCATCCAAGTACTAGTTATTGCAAGCCCCTCATGACTTCTCCATAATAATCAGATTTCCAGGCGTCAAGTCCTAGAGATTCCCCCACAGTTCTTAAGGGGCAAGACTGGAGTGGGAGCTCCCAAGAAGCGGCCCACAATTCTGGGAGAGCTGATTTCCACCCTAGGCTCTCTTTTCCAACTGGAGGTACTGTAGGCTCAGGGGTGATCTCTTAGCATGGTGCTGTACTAGCCTGGAGGAGGGGCAATGTGGTCAGTGTGTAGCCATTCCTTTTATTCTTCTGATGTGGTCTATGTTGTGGTGTGGGATGGTACTTCAGCCTCAGCCTCATGTTCTAGGATTCTCAGTGGTGCTTTATATATGAATAGTTGTTAGTTCTTTTTATGAGGGGGAACAAAGTCAAGAAGGGCTTAACGTTGTTCTTGTGGTGATGTTACTCCTAATTTATATTTTTATCTAATGTTTTCTCATAAATATTTCATATAGTAAATATATTAAATTGTTTATAATATGTTATGTAGTAAATATATGATATAGATATATTAATTTATATTATATGAATTATATAAAGAATCTGTCAATATATTAATATTTAGTATATTACAATAGCTAATAGTATTCACATTGTTGTTCCCATCAGTTGTCTGGGTAATAAAATCACCCTCAATGATTGTTGAGTTTGAGAGCTTTCATTCCTCATCTCTTTTATATTATGTCCTCTAAATTTGGAAGGAGAAAATTGGATCCTTTGCTTGCTGGGCTCTAAGAAGCTGTTGATGCCCTTGTCAATCTGTAACAGTAGATGCTGTTTTGAGGCACATGGTTAAATAACCCCAATGCTCGGAGTGTAGCAACTCATTAGTATCAGGACACCAGGTCCTGAAATAGGGGTACCCATAAGTCCCAAGATAACACTGTTCCTCAAATATGAGATGAGCAGAACACTGTCAAAATTATTTTTAAAACCTTTGGCTCATGTGATACCCTTCTTTCTAAGAATTCAAAACCTTTTCACACATAGATAAGAGAACCTGATATTCTGTTTCAGAACACAATACACCCCTGGGAGAAAAGAAGGGCAGATTTTTCCCTCAGCTTCGCTCCCCCACCACTCTGCCCCTTACCACAAGAATAGCAATAGAGTCTGTTCACCTTTGTGGCTCTCTAAGATGAATCATACTCAGCTATGTTACTGAAAGAAGGTAGTTTACCATGATCTCATTTTGTGCTTTCAACATTCCTCAAAGTATCAGTTGATTCTGGAAATACATACAGAAAATCTGGTCACTAGATGAGGAATACCAGCTTTTTATTTTTATTTTTTAAAGGATACTATACCTGCTTGGACATAACTTCTTTTTCAAATTTCCTATTTATATGGACTCGTGAAGGGTAATAAGTTGCTAAAGTGTGAGGTAGGGCCAAGGAGATGGTTAACTTTGCTTTACTTTCAATTTGGATAGAAACTGCAAGTAGAGGGACTTCCCTGGTGGCGCAGTGGTTCACAATCCACCTGCCAATGCAGGTGACACGGGTTCGATCCCTGGTCCGGGAAGATCCCACATGCCGTGGAGCAACTAAGCCCATGCGCCACAGCTACTGAGCCTGCACTCTGGAGCCCGCAAGCCACAGCTACTGAGTCTGTGTGTCACAACTACTGAAGCTCACATGCCTAGAGCCCATACTCTGCAACAAGAGAAGCCACGACAATGAGAAGCCTGCGCACCGCAATGAAGTGTAGCCCCCGCTCACTCCAACTAGAGAAAGCCCGCGTGCAGCAACGAAGACCCAACGCAGCCATAAATAAATTAATTAATTAATTTAAAAGGAAAAAAAAGAAGAAAAAGAAACTGCAAGTAGACATTTATATTAGCATATTTAGGTGATTGATGCCTTTGGTACCCATGACCTAATGCAGTCAGTCAACTACAGTTAATCCTTGAACAATGAAGCAGTTAGGGTCACCAATTCCCTGCACAGTCAAAAGTCCATGTCTAACTTTACAGTCAGCCCTCCACATCTGCTGTTCCACATCAGTGTATTCAGCCACTCTACCTTGGATCATGTAGTACTGTTGTATGTATTTATTTTTAAAAATTTGTGTAAAAATGGACCCACACAGTTCAAACCTGTGTTTAAGGTCAACTGTACTTAAGTTTTCTATTCTACAAGAGAGCACAAGAACACCCGAGAGAGGTTCAGGAGATGGTCCTCCCCAGTGTTGGAGCTAAAGCAAATTAAAAAACATGGGTGAATTGATATCTCATGCATATGCATGACCTGTGTGAGCCTGTCAGTAGTGATACCCTTATAGGAGCATCTTTTCCTAACCATGCTCTGTGGAATACTAATCCTCCCCCACTGCAGGCAGCTCCAGCAAGCAATGCTGCACACTGCATTCCTGTCTTCTTAAATATTCATACTTCACTAATATTTAACAGCTGAAGAATTCTGCAGTAAAGCAACCTGTTTAATTTTGTATACTCCATCCAGCTTTGCTCAGAGTTACTCTCACAGCCTGTTCCTCCTTTTTTTTCTTTGAGTACATAGCATCAACCTTCTTTGGGAACAGTATTCCAAGGTCATGTTTTGGAGAACACTGCTCTCGACCATTTAAAAGTGAGTTATGTCCAAAGCAAAATAGGCCTTGCCAAGGTAGAAAACTTGTATATTGCTTTAAAATTATTTTACCTTGGCTTTTAATCCTCTAACAAGATAAAGTTCTTTAAATTATATTGTTTTATTAACTGCATTTTCCAATAGTTAGAATAAAGAAGAAAATGGGAGTATCGTAGTGAAGTAGAATGAGGGATAAAAATTAAGAAATCTAAATCGTGGCTGTGTGCTGAAGGAGGCTTAACCTTTGCTTAGGGCTTTAAGACTTGGTCAGCTATCAGGCTGGACATGCTTAGTTCATTGCACTCCTCAGTTCATAGAAACTGAAAGCATGGTAGTCTAACCCAAATGTTAATCCCAATTGTCAGTAAGAAATATCCAGGAATTCTGGGCCTGACTCCTGATTCTCCAAGTCCCTTGCCAGATGCAAGACCACAGGGGACTAGTGACTCAAGAAGATGGTGAAGAAGTTGGCAGTATCACATGTAAGTCAGGAGGAGAAAGGGTCCAGGTGGGTGTGCCTGACAACGAGATGTACAGTGTGCTGTGTATGAGGGTCTCTGTGTGAGTAGAGAGCCAAAGGGTACCCCAGGGACTCTGAGACGCCAAACTGAGTCAATTACATATACAAGAAGAGGACAGTTAGGTCATGGGAGAATTTAGTTGTAGGCTGGAGTTGCTTGGTAATAATAAATACATAAATTTATAACAGACATGACAGCAGTATTTATAACACTTCCAGCGTTTGGAAATGTTTGCTATTAGCATAAAAATTACAGCTTTGACCAGAAATTACCACTATTTGCATATGATGCAGTTATTAAAGTTGTAGTCTTGTAAACTTCCCATTTTATTGTCATCTTCTTTGGCATGCAGTTAGAAAACTTCCTCGTTCTAATTCTCCAAAGTTATTTAGGCACTTAAGCTAAGTGATCCCTTTTACATACCACACTACCCCAGTCACTACAGGATCTAATCCTTGATTAGTCATGGGTAGAAGAGAAAGGCAAAAGGTTTAGGAACTGCAGCCTCAGTTGGGTGAACAGGAGAGGGACACATACAGGAACGTGCACCTCTACATTAGGGTTGAGTTGAACTTTATAGGCTTTCTAAAGCTCATCAAGACAATCTGCTTGCAGAGAAGACAATGTGCTCACTGAGCTGCAGCAAAAGAGGCACAATCTGGCAGTTTTAACACATGTCACAACATTCTTGCTACCTCCTTTTAGTTTTTTGATTAATGTATATGATGAGATTCAGTTATTGACCTCTTTTTCTCAGCTAGAACTCTTGAAAGAGTTACATACATGTTTTTTAATAACTCCTAACACTTCACTCACTCTCGGGCAATCTGGTTTCCACCACGGTTTTGTCCCTGCTCCCCTCCAAGGTTCAGCTTAAGGATGGGGGCTGCTAATCACTGATGCTTCCTTCCTAAAGCACAGTCTTTTCTTGGCTTCCATGGTGGTTCTCCTTCTACCATTCCTGGCATTCCTGTTAGGTTTCTTTGGAAAGGCTTCCTCTCCCAGCCAATCCTTTAAAGTTAGTGCTTCTTGGGATTTTGTTTAGGCTTGTGTTTTTACTTTATACACTTCCTCTGGATGAATTCAGTCACTTCCATGGCTTTAATTAAAGCTCTGTCTAGCTCCATTTCTTGAGTTCCACTTATTTATCCCATATGCAACTGAAAAAATAGCACTTCTACGGCTGAGCACATCACTTCACCCCAGCAAAACCATACCTACTTTTGTGTTACCTATGTCAGAGATTGGCATATCCATCCATCATGTTGCCCAGCCATTTAAATTAAGTCCTCTTATAGCCCACAAATTAATCAACAGATCCTGTCAATTCCATTCCCTTAATATTTCTTGACTACTTTCCACATTCATTTCAAACTTGAACTACCTTGGTTCAAGTCACTAATATCTTTCATTAAGTTTGTTATAACATCCTTCAATTGACTCTCTACACTGTAGCCACAATGATCTTCCTAAAATACTATCTGGTCATGTCACTCTCTTACCTAAAACCCTCAATGTCTCTAACTTGTCCTCAGTATGTCCAGTACTCCTTAGCTTGCTTCACAGATTCTTTACTGTTCGTCTCTCAGCCCCACTCTTGCCAATCCCTAGCTTGCCCTTGAAACTGTAGACACATGGAACTTGTTTTTGCTTCTGCGGGTGAATCTTCCTTCTCTGTAAATCTTTTCATGTGATGTTAATTCTGCTTAGAACTCTCCCTGTTTTGATTTCATTAACAATTTGTTTTCTGATCCTTCTTGGGTTTTTTTTTTTTTTCCATTTCTCTCAGTCTCATTGGCCCATAGCCTACTGTCCTGACCTGATTATAACAGTAAACAGTGTTATTACAATTTTCTATTTACTTATTTGTGTCCCCACTAAATTGAAAGCAACTTAGTTGATCTTCTTTATAGTGGGCTAAGTGACGGAGTCATTCATTAATATAGGGAATAAAGGAAAAGGATAGGATAGGAAAGTGTACTTAGTTTAACACATTTCTGATTTCTCTAATCTCTCCATTGTGCATCCAGTGTATTTTTTTCTGATTTTGCATTTATATTAACTTCTCATTATATATAAAACTAAAAATAGTGCAATTTTTGTCGAGAGAAATTAGCAAGTTGAACTTCAAAGCCTACAAAAATAAGCAATAATTGTTTGGAATTGGAGTTATGAATTTCAGGGAGAAGGATAGCAAGAAAATTTCATATATTACATGATGGCCTGAATTAAATTTGATATAGCATTTTTCCTAGGTCACTAGAAAAATTTTAAAAGTGTTGAGGCCTTAAAATACCAGGGAGAAATCTGTAAATATCCTTTAGATACAAAGTTAAAAGAGGAAAATCAATCAGTGAGTGTGTTTATTGTTAGATCCCAAAGGAGACCACTTCTGTTTTTCTTAATTAGGAAATTCAATAGAGAGTTCTTAATTTTTATAATTGTGGTATTAGTAAAATGTATAAATATAAGTTATTCCTCTTATGTTTCAGCTTAGTATAGCTCATATTCCTAAATCTTAAATGCCCCACCTTTGAAAAATAGTTTTGAACAAAGCATTGGTCACTTACTTACATGGGTTATTTCCTGCTGTGTTTCATTAGATCTTAATATGCTCAAATAAGCCATTTATCTCCTCTATTAAATTTATTTTGTGTTTACATCTTATGTCACTAATTAGATAATTACTTGTTTGAAGGCTTCCTTATATTTCTCTCATTTCTCCCATAGCAAATAAGATAGTTCAGGCACATAGCAGATGTTCAATAAATATGCTTTAATTGAGTACCTTTGGATCTTCTGTTTAATGTTTGCTGTGTTAATCACCATCTGTGGCTCCATGTAATCATTTGTGTATAATTGTATCAAAAATAAGCTTGCTACCTTTGGTGATGCTCTCCTCTAGGTCTCTGCCTCTTTAAAATTCACCCAGATTTGTAGGTCAGCTTGGCTAAGACAACCTTGTACGCACACACACACACAGAGTTATTGGGCGGGTGTGTGGGGTGTGTGTGAAGGTGGAGGGTGACACTGATGTTGTTTTCTTTAGGAGTAATATTACTGCTCCTTCCACATCTGGTGCTGTCCCTAATTCCTCTCTTCCTACAAGTGTTCTGCTCAGAGTTACCATATGTGCATGGGTTTTAAATGTTTATCCTTTCAACAAACTTTTTTTTTTAAAATAACTTTTATACTGCCTACCCCCAGAGACTCTTGTAGGGGACACAGGCAATTATACTCATTTGTGATAAATGCCCTATGAAAGTGAAATAAAGGATTCTGGAGAGCACATAGGAGGAATAGTTAACTTATACCTGGGTGGGAGAAATGGGGAAGGAAAGTGCAGAAAATTCTTCTCTGCAGAAATAATTGGCAGAAGCCTGACAGATTAATAAGAGTCACCAGTGTTCTGGTTTTCTATTACTGAATGTCAAATTATCCCTAATTTAGTGGCACAAAACAGCAATAGTCATTTGTTACTACTATCATCGCTCATGGTTCTGGTGTGAGCCAGCCTGAGGCAGGCATTTTAGAATAGGATCTCTGTTATGGACTGAATGTTTTTGTCCCCTCAAAATTCATATGTTGAAGCCTTATCCAATGATGTGATAGTATGTGGAGATGGGGCCTTTGGGAGGTAATTAGGAGCAGATTAGGTCATGAGGGTGGAGCTCTCATGATGAGATTAGTGCCCTTATAAGAAGAGACATCAGAGAGCTTGCACTCTCTCTCCCCACACTATGTGAGGACACAGCGAGAAGGTGGCTGTCTACAAACAAGAAAGAGAGCGCTCACCAAAACCCAACAATGCTGATAGCCTAATCTCAGATTTCCAGCCTCGAGATTGTGAGGAAATAAATTTCTTCATTTTAGCCACCTAGTCTATGGTATTTTGTTATAGTAGCCTGAGCTGATTGATCAAGGTCTCTATTGTTAGAGTCAGATGGTATTTGACACTGGAGTCGTCCTCAAAGCTTCCTCACTCCCATGTTGGAGTGGGTTAAGAAGAGTCATACAGCTTGAGACTGGAAGCACTGGGGCTGCATAGGTGTTTCTCTATCTCTCTGTGTTTTCTCATCCTGGTCTCTCCAGTATTGTGGTTTCAGAGTGTCCAGCCTTATTACACGGTGGCCCAGTGCTCCAAAGGGACATGTTTGAATAGAGAGACAAAGCCATGCAGAAGCTGCATCACCTTGTAGGACTTAGCCTCGGTAGCCATGCAGCATCAAGTCCGCCACATTCTACTGGTTAGAAGTGAGTCACTAAAGCCAACCCATATTCAAAGGGAGGAGAATTTGACTCTACCCCTTCACTGAAGAAATATGAAAGAATTTGTGGGTATGTTTTAAAGTCATCACACCCAGTGAAGAACTATCTGCATGCTTTGTGTGTATGCTGTGTGAATTTATATTATGTGTCCTGGTCAGAAGAGAAGAGGGAAGAGGAGGCTTGTTTGGTGGGAAGAAGCAGGGTGCAAGAGTGATCAAAGAACACTTGTAGATATATCAAATTTACTCTCACAGAGTTCTTCAAGCCACTATATCCAATAGAATGGTCTTTAGTCTTTATCTTCTTTGATACTACTGACTGTTCCCCACTCCAGGAAGAGTTCATTCTTTGCCTCTCGTTATGTCCTCACACTCCTGGCTTTTTTTTTTTTTTTTTAACATCTTTATTGCAGTATAATTGCTTTACAATGGTGTGTTAATTTCTGCTTTATGACAAAGTGAATCAGTTATACATACACATATATCCCCATATGTCTTCGCTCTTACATCTCCCTCCCTCCCACCCTCCCTATCCCACCCCTCTGGGCGGTCACAAAGCACCGAGCTGATCTCTCTGTGCTATGTGGCTGCTTCCCACTAGCTATCTATTTTACATTTGGTGGTGTATATATGTCCATGCCATGCTGTGTATAGTATCATGTCATCTGCAAACAGTGACAGCTTTACTTCTTTTTTTCAGATTTGGATTCCTTTTTTCCCCTTTTCTTCTCTGATTGCTGTGGCTAAAACTTCCAAAACTATGTTGAATAAGAGTGGTGAGAGTGGACAACCTTGTCTTTTTACTGATCTTAGTGGAAATGGTTTCTGTTGTTCACCATTGAGGAC